>NW_007728451.1:252953-253949 GCF_000696425.1 Galeopterus variegatus | reverse complement strand
GTAGATATACCACATTTTCTGTATCCATTCATCTGATGATGGACATTTGGGCTGGTTCCAACTCTTAGCTATTGTAAAGAGTGCTGCAATGAACATTGGGGTACAGGTATACCTTCGACTTGAAGATATCCATTCCTCTGAGTATATTCCCAGCAGTGGGAAAGCTGGGTCATATGGTAGATCTACCTGCAGTTGTTTGAGGAACCTCCATACCNAAGGAAAAAAAAAAAATTTAAAAAAAAAAAAAAAAAAACAGACTTCAAAAAAAAAAAAAAATAAAATAAATAAATAAATAAATAAATAAATAAATAAACTCAAAAAAACAAAAAAAACCCAAATAGAAATCTGAGAAATAAAGAATACATTATATGGTTTTGGGTCTTATATTTAAGTCTTTAATCCATTTTGAGTTGATTTTGGTATATGGCGAGAGATAAACATCCAGTTTCATTCTTCTGCATACGATGTCCAATTTTCCAAGCACCATTTATTGAAAAGGCAGTCTTTTCCCCAACGTATGTTCTGTTGCCTTTGTAAAAGATCAGTGGACTATGAGTATGTGGGTTGATTCCCAGATTTTCTATTCTGTTCCATTGATTCAAGTGTCTATTTTTTATGTCAATGCCATGCTGCTTTGATTACAACAGCTGTGTAATATAATTTGAAGTCAGGTAGTGTTATGCCTCCAGCTTTAAGAAATAAAGGGCATCCAGACTGGAAAAGATGAAGTCAAACTGTCCCAATTTGTAGATGACATGATCTTTTTATTTTTTATTTTATTTTGTCAATATACAATGTGGTTGATTATTGTGGCCAATTACTGAAAGCTCCCTCCCTCCCCCCACTCTCCCATCCCTCCCAACAATCTCCTTTCTGTTTGCTTTTCTTATCAATTTCAAGAAATTGTAATTGTTATGTCTTCTTCCCTCCCCCCACCCCAGTTTTTTTGTGTATTTATTTATTAATTTTTAGCTCCCACAAATAAGTGAGAACATG
>NW_007728451.1:250978-252413 GCF_000696425.1 Galeopterus variegatus | reverse complement strand
ACAATGTTGATTCTTCCAATCCAAGAGCATGAGATATCTTTCCATCTTCTTGTATCCTCTCGGATTTCTCTCAGCAGTGGTTTGTAGTTCTCATTATACAGATTTTTCACATCCTTGGTTAACTGAATTCCTAAGCATTTTATTTTTTTGGTGGCTATTGAAAATGGGCAAGTTTTTTTTTTTTCTTTTTCTTTTTTGTCTTTTTTCGTGTCCGGCATCGGATCGCAACCCTCAGTGTCACGCCCGTACCGGACAGGGACCAGCAACAGGACCGCAACCCTCGGTGTTGCGCCTGCACCTCGCTCAGCCAGTGAGTGGGAACCGGTCTGTATGTGGGATCCGAACCCTTGGCAGGAGCGCCGCCGCACTCCCAAGTGGTGCACTGTAGCAGTGCGCCACCGGGCCAGCCCAGGGGCAAGTTTTCTTGATTTCTCTTTCGGCATGTTCACTTTGGAGAATAGAAATACTACTGATTTTGTGTGTTGATTTTGTATCCTGCTACTGCGCTGAAGTCATTTATGAACTCCAAGAGTTTTTTTGTAGAGGTTTTAGGCTGTTTGATATATAGGATCATGTCATCTGCAAACAGGGACAGTTTGACTTCCTCATTTCCAATCTGGATGCCTTTTATTTCCTTCTCTTCTCTGATTGCTCTGGCTACTACTTCCAACACTGTGTTGAATAGGAGTGATGAGAGTGGGCATCCTTGTCTAGTTTCTATTCTTAAAGGAAAAGCTTTCAGCTTTTACCCATTCAGGATGATATTGGCAGTGGGTTTATCATATATGGCTTTAATTATGTTGAGATACTTTCCATCTATACCTAACTTATAGAGAGTCTTTGTCACGAATGAGTGTTGAATTTTATCCAATGCTTTCTCAGCATCTATAGAGATGACCATATGGTCCTTGTGTTTCATTTTATTTGCATATGTTGAACCAACCTTGCATCTCTGGGATGAATCCCACTTGATCGTGGTGAATAATTTTATGTATGTGTTGCTGTCTTCTGTTAGCTAGTATTTTATTGAGGATTTTTGCATCTATATTCATCAAGGATATTGGCCAGTAGTTTTCTTTATTAGTTGTATCTTTACCTGCTTTTGGTAGCAGGGTGATGTTTGCTTCATAGAATGAGTTTGGGAGATTTGCTTCTGTTTCAATCTTTTGGGATAGTTTGTAAAGAATTGGTGTCCATTCCTCTTTGAATGTTTGGTAAAATTCTGCTGTGAATCCATATGGTCCTGGGCTTTTCTTTGTTGGGAGCCTTCTGATAACAGCTTCAATCTCTTTTCTTGTTATTGTTCTGTTCAGATTTTCTACATCTTCTTAGCTCAGTTTTGGGAGCTTGTGTGTGTCCAGAAATTTATCCATTTCCTCCAGATTTTCAAATTTGTTGGCATATAGTTGTTTATAGCAGTCTCGAATGATTCCTT
>NW_007728451.1:246945-250071 GCF_000696425.1 Galeopterus variegatus | reverse complement strand
AGCTTCAATCTCCTTTATTGTTATTGGTCTGTTCAGATTTTCTACATCTTCTTGGCTTAGTTTTGGTACCTTGTGTGTGTCCAGAAATTTATCCATTTCCTCCAGATTTTCAAATTTGTTGGCATATATTTGTTTATAGCAGTCTCGAATGATTCCTTGTATTTCAGATGTATAAGTTGTAATTTCACCTTTTTCATTTGTAATTTTTGTTATTTGGATCTTCTCTCTTCTTTTTTTAGTTAGCCATGCTAATGGTTTGTCAATTTTATTTATCTTTTCAAAAAAACAACTTTTTGATCCATTGATATTTTGTATTGTTTTTTGGGTTTCAATTTCATTAAGTTCTACTCTGATCTTAATGATTTCTTTCCATCTGCTAACTTTGGGTTTCAATTGTTCTTGTTTTTCTACTTCTTTAAGGTGAAGTGTTAGGTTGTTCACTTGCCATCATTCCATTCTTCTGAAGTGAGCATTCAATGTGATAAATTTCCCCTTTAGTACTGCTTTTGCAGTATTTTGGAATGATGTATCATTATTTTCATTAGTTTCAATAAATTTTTTGATTTCATGTTTGATTTCTTCTTGGACCCATATGTCATTAAGTAGAATGCTGTTTAATTTCCATGTGTTTGTATAGTTTCCAGAATTTCATTTGTTATTGAGTTCTAATTTTAATACATTGTGGTCTATGAAAATACATAGGATAATTCCAATTTTTTTGAATTTGTTGAGACTTGATTTGTGACTTAATATGTGATCTATCCTGGAGAATGATCCATGTGCTGATGAGAAGAATGAATATTCTGAGGTTGTTGGATGGATTGTTCTGTAGATATCTGCGAAGTCCAATTGGTCTAGTATGTTGTTCAGATCTTGTGTTTCTCTGCTGATTCTTTGCTTAGATGATCTGTCCAATATTGACAGTGGGGTGTTCAGGTCACCTGCTATTATGGCGTTAGTGTCTATTTCTTTCTTTAGGTCTAATAGAGTTTGATTTTTAAATCTGGCTGCCCTGACATTGGGTGTGTATATATTTATGATTGTTATGTCTTCTTGATGGATCAATCCTTTTGGCATTATGTAGTGTCCCTCATTATCTCTTTTTATTGTTTTTAGTTTAAAGTCTATTTTGTCAGATATAAGAATGGCTATTCCAGCTCGTTTTTCTTTTCTGTTTGCATGGTAAATCTTTTTCCATCCTTTCACTCTTAGTCTATGTGAGTCTTTATGGGTGAGGTGGGTCTCTTGAAGGCAGCATATAGTTGGGTCCTTCTTTTTAATCCAGTCAGCCAGTCCATGTCTTTTGATTAGGGAATTTAAGCCTTTTACATTAGGAGTTACTTAAAAGTGTCGATTTAATCATAACATTTTATTGATTATTGTTGGATGTCTTAGGTGTCTTTTGTTCCTTTCTGATTTACCGTTTGTTTTCTGTATTTGTTGGTTTCCTAGGTTGTAGATAGCCTTTT
The DNA here is from genome assembly GCF_000696425.1 of Galeopterus variegatus. Taxonomy (NCBI): domain Eukaryota; kingdom Metazoa; phylum Chordata; class Mammalia; order Dermoptera; family Cynocephalidae; genus Galeopterus; species Galeopterus variegatus. Next base: position 248,602 of record NW_007728451.1, on the reverse strand, counting down.
TGTTTGTTTATTTTCTCTTCATGAATGCCATTTTTATTATACTAGTGGATCTTGCTTTTTCTTGTGTTTTTATGGCAGTGGTAGTTATTTTTCAGGTACCCAACCCAGTACTCCCTTGAGAATTTCTTGTAAGGTTGGTCGTGTGGTAGTGAACTTCCACAGTTTTTGTTTGTTTGAGAAATATAGTATTTGCCCTTCATTTTGGAAGGATAGCCTTGCAGGGTAGAGTATTCTTGGCTGGCAATCTCTGTCTTTTCATATTTTGAATATATCATCCCATTCCTTTCTGGCTTTTAGGGTTTGTGATGAAAAGTCTGATGTTAGTCTGATTGGGACTCCCTTATATGTGATTTGACGCTTCTCTCCTGCAGCTTTTAAGATTCTCTCTTTGTCTTCGAGTTTTGCCAATTTGACTAGAAGACCTTTTTGGGTTGAATACATATGGGGATCGTTGAGCTTCCTGAATCTGAAGATCTGTGACTATTTTTATACCTGGGAAGTTTCCTGCCACTATTTTGTTGAATATGTTTACAATGCAATCTCCCTTTTCCTCCCCTTCTGTTATACCCATGACTCGGATATTTGAGCTCTTAAGGTTGTCTGATATCTCTCTTAGATTTTCTTTAACGTTTTTAATTCTTTTTTCTTTTCTTTCTTTCTTTCTTTCTTTTTTTTTGTCTGCCTGTGTTATTTCGAATGGCCCATTTTCAAGGTCAGAAGTTCTCTCTTGTACTTCTGCAAGCCTGCTGGTTAAACTCTCTGTTGTGTTTTTTATTTTGTTGAATGAATTCTTCAGCTTGGCAAGTTCTGCTACATTCTTTTTCAGGGCATTGGTTTCCTTGTACATTTCTTCTTTCAGGTCCTGTATACTTTTCCTTGTTTCATCATGTTGTCTAGCTGAGTTTTCTTGTATCTCATTCAGTTTCCTTAGCATTATCACTCAAAATTCCTTGTCAGACATTTCAAGGGCTTCTTGTTCTATAGAATCTAGAGCTTGAGAGTTATTATCCTTTGGTAGTGTACTTTCTTGATTTTTCATATTTCTGGTATCTTTCCTTTGATGTTTAGTCATTGTGGCAGGGGGTTTCACAGTCCACAGGTTTGACACTATTGTCTGGCTAGGACATTGCTGGGGTTGACAATTTGGTATGGCTACCTCAGTGTCTGCTCAGTTGGTCACTAGTGTCTTGAGTGTGTCATTGCCTCAGGTCTTGGGCCTCTCCAGGGAGCCACCTCTGGTCAGCACACACTCAGCCGGGCTACTGGGTCACACAATGTCACCAGAGGGCGTGTGGTCTCTGCAGAGCTTCCACCTCCCCTGCTGGACTTCTCCCTGCTCCATGTGCACTGGGCCAGGCTGGGGATGGAGATGGGTGGTGGTGGTGAGGCTTACCTGCTGGATCGTGCATGTGGCAGCAGCACCGCAGGGTGTGTGGTCTCTGCGGAGCTTCCATCTCTCCTACTGGACATCTCCCTGCTCTGTGCACACTGGGCCGAGTTGAATTAGATCTAAAATGCCAAGCTTGTTTTCTGAAGAATCCACACAGAAGACAAAATATAATGTTGCATAATGTCTATAAATCAGTTTGTTGTTAGATCCTCCAATTAATAATCCTCCTTCTAGGAAATTACAAACATTTTCATCTCTCTTAGATAC
>NW_007728451.1:246025-246465 GCF_000696425.1 Galeopterus variegatus | reverse complement strand
GTTGAAGATGAGAATCGCCTTGATCATAGATGACATGATTTTATATAGAGAAAAACCTAAAAAACTCTTAGATCTTATTAACAATTTCAGTAATGAATCCCACTTGATCATGGTGCATAATTTTTTGGATGTGTTACTGTGTACCGAATGCTAGTATTTTATTTTATTAGTTTATTTTTATTTGTTTTTATTATACATACATGTGGGGTACAATGTTGATTTTCAGTAATTGTGTGCAACATGTGGTGGTTAGATCAGTATAGTTAGCTTAGACATCATTACAGTATGCAATCATTCTTTGTGTCCATTGACCAGTTCCTCACTAGCTCCCTCCCCCCCACTTTTCCACCTCTAGTTTTCTAAAAGTTCAATGTATTATTGTGATTGTTGTTTCTTTCTTTCTCTCTCTCTTTCTTTATTGTTCATTTGTTTATTTCTGG
>NW_007728451.1:244258-245379 GCF_000696425.1 Galeopterus variegatus | reverse complement strand
CCAAAGACTATACCTCGCCCTGTGCTTTTTTTACCCTTTCCTTGAAATGTTTAATGTCACACTATAAGGAGAAAGAGGAGGAGGCAAACTTTGACTTTACTGCGTTTATATGCAATTATTAAATGTTCTGTTATCAGTGGGGCTGAATATGGAAATTAATACAGTTTTAGGAAAGATAAAGAGGTTACATTTTTTACACATTAGAATTTGGGACCAGTGATATTTATATACAGTAGGAAAAAAAAAAAAAAAGAAGTGGAATCACTCACCTTTTCAATGCCCATGGTAGCATGACTAAGCCTGAACATGGTGATCCAGGCAGCCAGTACAAATGCAATGAATTAGAGTTGACAAATGAGATAAAACTTTTCGGTGTCCCCTCTTAGAAGATATGGATGGGCTCTCCTTCAGGCCACAGTACACAAATCTTTCTCTTACATGAGACTTTTGTGAGTATTAGATGGAAATGTCTACCAAAAATAGGGGTAGGGAGGATAAAGAGAAGGAGGCTAATGGATAAAATATTGCATCTAGATAGAAAGAATAAATCCTACTGCTTTATAGCTTTTTATGGAGACTACAGTTAATGATTTATTGTATAATTTCAGATAGCTAATTCAGAGGGTTTTGAATGTTTCCAACAGAAAGAAACGACGAGTGTTTCAGGGAATAAATCCTAATTACCACGATGCGATTGTTGCACATTGTACTCATGTACTTAAATATCACAATGTACCCCATAAATATATACAGAAGCTGGAAATGGGTGGGGGGATCGAGAAAGTTTGTCAAGGGGTACAGTAACAGTTATATAGAGAGAATAAGTTTTGGTGTTCCTGGGTGACTATAGCTAATAATATTGGCTGTATATTTCATGTTAGCCAGAAAAGAGGATCTTGAATAATATAAACACAAAGAAATGATAAATGTTTAGGTGATGAATATGCAAACTATTCTGATTGGATCACTATGCAATGTATACATGTGTTGAAACAACAAAACAACATGGATGGACCTTGAAAGAATAATATTAAGTGAAACGAGTCAGGCAGTGAAAAAGAAATACCACATGTTTTCACTTATTGGAGGGAGCTAAAGGTGAATGAATCAATTCACACACA
>NW_007728451.1:240816-242463 GCF_000696425.1 Galeopterus variegatus | reverse complement strand
ACATTTGTCCTGTATTTACTAAGGAAGATTATATGGTTTTTCTGTTTTTAGTCTGTTATGGGGTGAATTAGATTGAGTTGCTTTTTAATGTTAAACCAGTCTTGAATTCTCAGGATAAATCTTTTGTGGTTATGATGTATTATTCTTTCTCTGCATTGCTAGATTCGTGCATTGCTAGATTTGACTTGATAGTATTTTGTTGAGGATTTTTACATCTATATTCATTATGGATTTGTTCAATAGTTTTCTATAATAACTATTTCTAGTTTTGTTATCAGGGTAATTCTGGCCTTATAATATGAATTGGGAAGTGTTTACTCCTCTGTTCTATTATTAAAGAGTTGCTGTGGAATTGGTATTATGCCTTCCTCATCCAGGACTTACACCAAGGATACCATCAGCTTCCTTGCTTCTGGGGTCTTGAGACTTGGANGGGACACAATAAATAACTACATTGTATATTGACAAAATAAAAATAATAAAAAAAAAGAAATTGTTCCCCATAAAAATGTGCAATTAAAATAAATTAATGAATTTATTTAAATAAAAATAAATTTAGTAACATTTAAAAATGTTATTAAATATTGACCTTCTGGTTTATTCATTTAATATTAATATTGATTGGTTAATATTGACCTTCTGGTTTATTCATTTAATATTAATATTGATTGGTTAATATTGACCTTCTGGTCTTACTTATTTAATGTGCAAGAATGTTGACTTTTCAGAGTTGTTTAAATATTGCAATGTTACCCAGAAATCAATGAATTTGTTGGTTCAAAGCAGTCCGACTCCAGACTCTGCCCTCTTGACAGCTGCATTACCTTACCTCAGTCAGAAGGATGAGTGACATGGGGTTATACTAAGCTCCTGTGGCTTACTCTATAAATGATCCCTATACAAGTTGTCAGAGCACCGGTAAAAGGTAACAAAAGGTAAAATATTGCACCATTCTGCCAGATCTCCCATCAGCATGGCCAGTGTAAAAGTTGCACTAAATCCCTGATTCTCATGTTGTCCTGAGTAGTCCACACATGTGATTCATCAACAAAAGAAAGTGTAAGCTGATAAGGCTTTATACCTAAGAGGTTAGTTTTTTGGTGCTATTGTAAATGATACTAATTTTTTTTTTCCTTTTTGTCTTTTTTCGTGACCGGTAATGGGATCGCAACCCTCAGTGTCACGCCCGTACCAGGACCGGCAACGGGATCGCAACCCTCGGTGTCGTGCCCGCACCGTGCTCAACCAGTGAGCAGACCAGTCTCTACATGGGATCCGAACCCTCAGTGGGAACGCCGCCACGCTCCCAAGCGCCGCACTCTACCGAGTGCGCCACCAGGCTGGCCCAATGATACTAATTTTTAATTGTTAAATCCAATTGTTTATTGCTAGTATATATAAATACAATCAATTTTTGTATTTTGTATACTGGCCTTGAATTCTGTGACCTTGCTAAACTTGCTATATTTAGAAGATTTTTTTGTATACTCCTTAGGATATTCTTCATTAGACATTTATGCCATTTGTGAATAGACACTATATTATTTCTTTCTTTCAAGTATGTATTCCTTTTATTTATTTTTATTGTGTTTTGCACTACCCAGGACATCAAGTACCATATTTAATAGTAGTGGTGAGAAAGGACAT
>NW_007728451.1:231016-240346 GCF_000696425.1 Galeopterus variegatus | reverse complement strand
CCATCAGCTTCCTTGCTTCTGGGGTCTTGAGACTTGGACTGAACCATACTGTAGAAAAGGCATGATATAAATATGGAGTTTATAATTAAAAGGGAATCAGAGCATAAAGATTTGGAAAATTTGCAACCTGGCCTTGTGGTGGAGAATGAGAGAGCATTTTCAGGAGAAAAAAAACCACAATGGTGTAGCCCAGAGACTGTTTGTTAAGGAGATTAGTACAGAAGAAAGTGATTATCAAGAGAAGGGAAAAATACCTTGAAGGCACTTCAGAGATTTTTGAGGATACCCCTTGCCCAGAGGCCTTGGGAGACAGAATGGACTTGGGGAACAGGTCCGATGCTCCCTCCATGGGCTCATTGCCTGGGGACATCTCAGGATGCTGTTCCTCACACCAGCACCTCAGCTGCTTTGAAAGCCATGGCTAAATTGGCCCCAGGTGTGGCTGGATCCACAGCTTTGGAAGATACAAGGCTTAGCAGCATCCAAGTGGTATTAAATCTGCAGGCACACGGAATGCCAGAGATGTGGAGGACTGGGAACCTCCACTCTGATTTCAAAGGATGTGTGGAAAGGCTGGGGACCCAGAAAGAGATCTGTCACAGGGGTGGAGTAACTGCATAAAGCCTTCACTAAAGCAATATCAAACAGAAACGTGGGGTTGGAGTTGTAGTAGAGAAATCCCACCAGAGTTATGTCTAGTGGAACCAAGACAGGGGGACCACCATGGAGACCCCAGACCTGTGGACTTACCTGCGTGCAATGCTGGCCTGAAAGAGCTAAAGCATGGCCAGAGACCCAGAACACTGTAGAAGCGGAGTTGCCAGAGGACTTTGAGGCCCAATCCCACACTAGCATGTAGAGGACATCAAACATGGAGTCAAGGTACGGATTCCCCGGCTTTGAGATTTGAAACCTGCTAGGTTTCAGACTTGCTTAGGATTTGTTACCCCTTTCTTTTGGTCTATTTCTCCTTCTTTGAACTGGAATATGTGCTCTATCTTTGTCCCACCATTGTATTTTCGAAGTAAATAACTTGTTTTGATTTCAAAGATGAGACTTTGGAATTGAAACAGATTAAGTTGAAACAAATTAAGACTTTGGGGATGGAATGAATATGTACCTGTGGGGAGAACATGAACTTTTGGGTCTAGAGGTAGAATGCCTTGGATGGAATTGCATCCCCCAAAGTCCACTCCATGTATTAGAAACTTAATCACCACTGTGACAGAGTTAAGAGGCTGGGAAATCCAATTATAGTAATTAAAGGCAGGACCTGGAAGAGGTGATTAGATTGTGAGGACCATACCCTGGTAAATGGATTAATAAGTTGATGGCTTAATGGTGGTAATGGGTGTGGTTTCAAGGGCTTTAAAAGGAGAAGAAATGAGGAGTTAGTTCTTTCTCTCTGCACTTCCATTCTGCCATGTGAGACTCCTGCTCCAATGTCACCACCCTCAAGGCCTTCACCAGATGTGTTCCCTGGACTTTGGACTTCCCAGGCTCCAAAACCATAAGCAATAAATTTCTTAAAAATTACCCAGTTTAAGGTTATAAGCAAGAGAAACTGCCAGTAAAGACATCTGGGCAGGGAGTTTTCTTTGTTAGAAAGATTTAAATTACAAAATCAACTTCTGTAAAAGATATAGGACAACTTAAGTTGTATATTCTACATCAGTGACCTTTGGTAATTTGTGCTTTTCACAAAATAAATTGTGAAATTTGTAAGTACACTGTTGATAATAGTATGTCGTTATTATGCTTATAATGTCTATTGGGTTTGTAGTAATGTCCCCTATTTCATTTCTGATATTGGTGTTCTGTTCCATCTCTCTTTATTTCTTGATCAGTTTGGTTAGAGGTTGATGAGCATTACTGATACTTTCAAATAACTAGATTTTGGATTCACTGATTTTTTAAATTGTTTGTCTACTTTCATGTTTATTGATTTCGACTCTTTTAAAAATAAGTTTCTTCATCCTGCTTGCTTTGGGGTTAATTTGCTCTTATTTTTCATGTTTTTAATTGACACAGTTGTGCATATTTGTGGTGTACAGTGTGAAGTTTTAATACATGTAATTGACAGAACTTTCAAAATCTTCTCTTCCTTTTATTTTGAAATATACAATATATTATTGTTAACCATAGTCACCTCACTGTGTATTAAAACAATAGAACTGATTCCTTCTATCTAACTGTAATTTTGTACCCATTGACTAATCTTTCCCCATCTTCCCATACATCCCACTACTTTTAGCCTCTGGCAACAAGTCTACTTTTTACTTCTATGAGATCAACTGTTTTGATTCAAATTAAAGCATTTATTTGAGATCATTATTTTCTAGTATAAGCACTTCACTTAGTGCTGTATATTTCCCACTTATTGTTTTAGTTGCATCCCACAAATTTTGATATGTTGTACTTTCATTGTCATTAAATTAAAATATTTTCTAATTTCTCATGTGACTTTGAAACATGGTTTATTTATTTTTTTTAATTTGAAAATGTCTTTACCTTCATTCTTTTAAAGAAAATTTTTATTGAATCAAAATTGATTATACATATTTTGGGGGTTCAACATTGAGATATATTGATCAAATCAATATTACTAGCATATCTATTGTTACAAATTGTAATTATTCTTTATGCCCCTTGTCCCACCCCATCCCCCTTCCTCACCTCCTCCCCCCTCTAATCACCCTAGATTTCTTCTCTCCTTCTGAAAGAATAATGGTTACTCTGTCGATTTGTTGCCTAAATGATCTGTCCAATGCTGAGAGGCGTGATCAGGTCCTCCAATACTATCATAGAGCAGATGTCTCTTCCGTCACTCTGAAACGGGCTTTGTGAAGACAGACATCCTCCTCATTTCTTTATCTCTGCTGGTGACTCTCCTTGTATCAACTCACTCCAGTGGCTGGTAGACCATCTGCGTGGTGGTTGTAGCATCTAGCCGCCTTCATGGTAGCCATGGTTATCGTGGTAGCCATGGTGGACCATCCATATGGAGGAGATGTTTTTGGCCTGCTCCATGGTGCTGGCAAGGTGCCTGGTCGTGGAGAGTGTCCGATCCCTGGTTCTATGCCCCAGGTCCCCAAGTGGGTCCCGAGGTGCTGACACAGTGTGCCTGGTTGTGGGAGGGGGGTCCAGTCCCGAGCTCCTTACCCTGGGTCCCTAGGAACACCATGAGGCACTGGCACAGTGTGCCTGGTTGTGGGAGGGGGGTCCAGTCCCGAGCTCCTTACCCTGGGTCCCTAGGAACACCATGAGGCACTGGCACAGTGTGCCTGGTTGTGGGAGGGGGTTTTGATCCCCTTCTCCATGTCTCAGGTCCACAGCAGGCCCCAAGGCTGTGGAGGGGGGTCCTATCCCCCAATCCATACCCCAGGTCCCCAGGTGGGCCCCGAGTCACTGGCATGGGGTGCCTGGTTGTGGAAGGGGTGTCCAGTCCCCTTCTCCATTCCCCAGGTCCCCAGGCAGGCCCCGAGGTGCTAGAGAGGTGTGCCTGATTGTGGGAGGGAGGTTCAGTTCCCTTCTCCATGCCTCAGGCTGTTGAGTGGGCCCTGAGGAGCTGGCACAGTGTGCCTGGTGGAAAGAGGGGGTCTGGTCCCCTTCTCCATGCCCTGGGTCACAGGACAGGCCCCAAGGTGCTGGCACAGGGTGCCTGGTTGTGGGAGGGGGGTCTGGTCCCCTTCTCCATGCCCCAGGTCCCAGAGCAGACCCAAGGCACTGGCAAGGTATGCCTAGTTGTGGGAGAGAGGTTTGGTCCTCTTCTCCATGCCTCGGGCTGCTGGCAGGCCCTGATGCACTGTCCTGGCATGCTTTGTTGTGGGAGAATGGGTCCAGTCCCAACTCCTTATCCTGGGTCCCTGGTGCTGGCACAAGGTGCTTGGTTGTGGGAGGGGGTCTGGTCCCCTTCTCCATGCCCCAGGTCCAGGGCAGGCCCCAAGGTGCTGGCATGGGGTGCCTGGTTGTGGGAGGCAGGTCTGGTCCCTGGCTCCATACCCCGGGTCCCAGGGCAGGCCAGAGGCACTGGCGTGGGGTGCCTGGCTGTGGGAGGGAGGTTTGGTCCTCTTCTCCATGCCTCGGGCTGCTGGGCAGGCCCTGATGCACTGTCCCCACATGCCTCATTTTGGGAGGGTGGATCCAGTCCCAAATCCTTATCCGATGTCTCTGGGCAGGCGAAACATGGTTTATTTAGAAGTATGTTTGTATAATTTCCAGAAATTTGAAGAATTTTCAGATACTTTCAGTTTTCTAAATTTTAATTCCATTATTGTTTAACAACACACCTTGGCCATTAAGTACATAGGTCATAGAAAAAGAGACAGAAGAATTATACTATTCATGAGATAATACAACATCTGGGAAAAACTGGCAAGATCTGCCCATTGGCAACAATTCACCCATGAGGTAGGTGTTTCAGGAGAATTACATTTATTTTTTTCCAGCATACAGCTGAATAAAAAGTGTCACTTTGATTCAGAAGTGTAGGAAATTGAACAAGGACAGGGACCACTATGGAGAGTTCTGGCCATGCCAGGTCTGCTGGACCCAAAGCGTGATTTGAGCACTGGGATTATGACACTACTGTTGACCATTCACACTGCTTCCCCAGAGTCCAAACAACACCTACTTCTCTAATGTTTATTATCATTTATTCTTTCTCCCGGTCTACCATCCACTCCTCTAGTCACATGTCCAGCCGACCCAACATTGTCCTGTGTTCAGAGCCAGCTTCACAGAGGCACACAGTTCCACTGGTTCCAGTCACAAGGCATGCGAACATGATGCATTGTGTCACTCATTTTCTGTACGATTTTGTTGGCTTTGTCTGTATGGTTATATGCAGGAAAGCCGAGTTTGTCCATAATCTGGGTGTGGGCATGGGCAATGTAGGAGACGAGACCCTGAGCCCGGTACTCAGGCACGGTGCCTCCCATCCGCATCTCTCCGGTCTGGTCTATTAGGCTCCAGGACACAGGGGACCCCTCGGGCCCCAGCAGGCAGCAGGAGGGGAAGTTCTGGATACAGCGCTCAATGAACCTCTGGCTCCTCTCATTGCCACCAAAATGCCAGTACTTATTCACCAAGGCAGCGTGGGTGACATCCAGGGATGAGCATTTAAACTTCTGTAGGTTACTGTTGAGAAGAAAGAGAAAGAACAGGCATAATATCACACATACCGTGAAGTATTTATGTTTTTCCCCCAATTGTTTGGAGAGGCAAATAGATGCACAGTAAGGGCATAGGCTCTTTAGCTAGACTACCTGGGTCCACAATCTGACTACATGTGTGATCTTTGGCAGGTAACAATGTCTGTCTGACTCCATTTTTTCTCATGTTAAATGGGTATATTAAAAGAACCTATGTAAAAAACATGTAAGAGCTATTGCAAGGCAAGTGCCTAGGACAGTGCCATATAAACGATAAAAGCTCCATAAAAATGTAGTATTGTTCTTCCCAACATTGCTGTGACCCTCCATGTAAGATCGGGCAGTTGATATCATCCACATTTTATACATGAGAAAAATGTGTAAACAGAAAATAAATGAGTTCCTCAAACCACATTCTACCATGCAGTAAAGCCAGAGCTTAGAATTGTGAACTCTTAGAATGTTGGTGTCAGAGGGTCTTTGGCCATCGTGTTGAACAACTGGGAAAGTGAAGTCCAGAGGGGGGCAGCCATGTGGAGTGGACGTGACACCTCTTATGGAATACTGAACTCTGAAGACTCCTGCCATGGTGTAAATGAGCTTCTGCAGGCATCCTGAAAAGAGCCCAGGAGGTGGAACTAGAAGATCCAGACTCGAGCCCCAGTTATGTCCTTAAACATCCATGCAGTGATCAATCCACTTCATCATCAGAGACTTCTTTCTTTCAGGAGAATGGGGATAATGTCTCCTACTCTGTCTACCTGACAGGGTGGGCAAGAGGATCCAATGAGGCTGTGGACATGGGGGTGAATTTTAGGTGGTAATGAATAAAGCTCTTCCAGATGTATATCACACAGAAGTCCATAGGACTGAGCCTCTTCAGATCAAATCTCTGCCATCATCTTTCAATTCTACTTAGTATCAGATTAAAAACAAATGAGGGGAAAACATAATTTATTTAAATTTTCATTTTTGGAAAACTTTTACTCTGTAATGTAAGTTTATTAAAAGCATACTTATTAAGCACCTACTGTATTCTAGGTGAGGTTCTGGCTGTTGAGGATTTATGAGTGAAAAAATATAGGGAAAATCCCTGTTCTTTTGGGGTTTTACGCATTGTGGGGAGGTTTTAAACAACCATCAATTAGATGAATGCAGATAATATGATTTCAAATAAAAAGTAAAATAAAAAAATAAAAATTGGGTTTTATAATGAAGAATTATGGGAGGGGGTAGTTTTGGGTAGGGTGCTCTGAAAAGAACTGTAAAAGGAAATGAGAGTTGACAGTATAAATGGCAAAAAAGGAAAACATGCAAAGATGAGAAAGAAGGACATTTTAGGCAGATGAGGACCAAATGCAATGGCCCAAAGGCATGTGTGAGTGTCTGAGAACCAAGTAGCAGAAAGAAGATTAGAGCTGCTGGTGAGAGTGAGCAAGGGAGACAAGACAAAGTCCAAGAGGTGATGGCTGCAGGCCTTCTAGGGCCTTCACGGCCCATAAAGGAGTTTGGATTTTATTCAAGGTGAGCTGAGAAACACCAAAGGCTTTTAAGCAGGTGAATGACATCATCCACATTACATACTAAAAAGACTACCCTGGAAATGCATTGTAGGAAGGCAAGAGTGAACGCAGGGAGAGAAGTTGGGAGCCTACTTTAGTCGTGAAGGATGTGAGTCATGCAGAGCATCTGTTATCAAACTCACATGGCCTTGGGGACTCCAGATTCAGGACACACATTCTCTGTCTCCAGCAGGAAAGGGACCAGATTCTTTGCTGTCTTAGGCATCATATAAAGAATGCATTGTGTTCTCTTGACCTTGACCAATTTAGCAGCTGCAACACTTTGTATCACCTCATCCAGGCTGGACTGTGAACCTAGAGTATAGTAAAGTAAGGAGAGAAGTTACTTCCCATTTAGAAGCTACAAGAATTTTCCCAGTAGAAGTATGCAGGATTTAGAGTCAGACAACCTTACTTATGGTGTTGCCACTAACTGGGTGACCATGGCCAAGTCACTCCCCGAGCATGTTTTCTCTTTCACAAAACAGAGATAATGCTAGAAATCCTGACTGTATCACTGTGAAGTAAAAGGAGAACTGGGATTTTAAAAATAGCAGTTAACCTTGATTGTGCAAAAACTTCACGCCCCGGAATTAGTCTAACACCTCATTTAATCCTTACATTGACTTTATGTTTTAGCTTTTTTAAATTATCCTCATTTTTATTCATGAAAAAACCGAGTAATAGATAAGTTAAGTCTCTTGCTTAAGAACACTAAACAAGTAACAGGCAGAACAAGGATGCCACCCTAGGGAGTATGACCCTAGAGGGCATGCTCATAACCACAGCAATTGTCCTTGGTGACCTGGGAGTCACTCTATGGAACAATAAGCTGTCACATTTATTCCAGAAATGAAAGGCCAAAGGGGAAGCTCTGCTCTCATATCCAATTTTGCTAGGGTTCCTGAATATTTCTGTAAAGTAAATAATAAATTTTCAGCTAACAAGGAGTTATATTACTCACAGTTTCCTATGTGAGCCCTAGTTTTCAGTATTTGAATTCTACTCAACTGAAGAGGGGGTGGCAGCTGATACGAGGAATGAATGTCAAGCTGAGTCTGGGATTTGTTAGAAGAAAGTAAAGGTTGCAGGGGAATGTGCTACAGATGAAAAGTGACCTTATATATGTAGACACAGGGGATCCCAGCAGCTAGCACACATCCCAGACCCCTTACTTTGGATCTGCAAATGTTGTTTCCAGTTGATGATGTCTGACATGCCAAGGAATTCTTCACAGTTCTTGGGATCTTTAGAATAGACTTGGTAAGTGTTGATGTAGTGATCAAAGTCATCTGTCATCTCCTGTTTGATTGGGTAACATGGAAAAAGGAGACATTATAATCATTACAATGATTACAAAAGGAATCATTACAGATGATTAAGAAACTGTACACCAACAAATTAAAAAACCTAAAGAAAATAGTTAAATTTCTACACATATATACTAGCAAGGCAGAACCAAGAAGACACAGAAATCCTCAATAGACCAATAATTATCAATGAGATTGAAGCAGTAATCAGTAGTCTTTCAACAAAGAAAAACCCAGGATGGTTTTACTCCTGAGTTCTAAAACACTTTTAAAGAATAAATAATACCAATTATTCTCAAAATATTCCAAAAATCAAAGCACAGAGGATCCTTCTAAACTCATTCTATGAGGCCAGTATCACACTGACACCAACATCTGACAAGAACACAACAAAAAAAGAAAGCTACAGGCTAATAACTTTGATAGATGCAAAATTCTCAACTGAATACTAGCTAATATAATTCAACAGCACATCAAAAAGATTATACACCATGATCAATTAAGATTTATTCCAGGGATGTAAGGTTGGTTCAATATACAAAAATCAATAAATATGATATACCACATCAACAAAACGAAGGACAAAAACCATACAGTCACCTCTATAGGTGCAGAAAAAACATTTGATAAAATTCAACATCAATTCATGATAAAAAAAAAACCCTCAAAAAATTAGGTATAGAAGGAAAATAACAACACAGTAAAGGTTGTATATGACAAAACCACAACTAACATCATACTGAACAGGGGAAAATTGAGAGTTTTTCCTGTAAGAACAGGAAAAAGATAAGGGTATCCACTCTCACCAGTCTTATTTAACATAGTACTGGAAGTTCTAGCTAGAGTCATTAGGCAACAGAAAGAAATAAAGCTCATCTAAATTGAGTAAGAAAAAGGTAAATCATCCCTGTTTGCAGACATCATCTTATATAGAGAAAAACCTAAAGACTCCACCATAAAACTCTTAGTATGGATAAACAAATTCAGTAGAGTTGCTTGATAAAAAACCAACATACAAAAATCAGTAGCATTTCTATACACCAAGAATGAAAACCTGGAAAATAATTTAAGAGAGTAGCCCCATTTATAGTAGCTACCAAAAAGTTAAAATACCTAGGAATATTTTTAACCAAAGAGATGAGAGATCCCTATAATGAAAACACTGATAAAAGAAATTAGGGCCGAGCCTGTGGCGCACTCGGGAGAGTGCGGTGCTGGGAGTGCAGCAGCGCTCCTGCGCTCCTGCCGCGGGTTCGGATCCTATATAGGGATGACCGGTGGGCTCACAGCGCTCACTGGCTGAGC
>NW_007728451.1:223635-230510 GCF_000696425.1 Galeopterus variegatus | reverse complement strand
TGCCAGTCTCAAAAAGGACAAAAAAAAAAAAAAAAAGAAATTAAAGATGACACACACAAAAATGAGAAGAGATGTACCCTCATATAGGATCATATCATCTACAAATAGAGATAATTTTTACTTTTTCCTTCCAATTTGGATTCTTTTTATTTCTTTTTCTTGTTGGATTTCTCTTGCTAGTGCTTCCAGTACTAAGTTAAAAATAAGTTGTGAGCCTGGACATCCTTGCCTTGTACTAGATTTTAGTGGCAAAAGGTTTCAGCTTTTCTCATTTGGTTACAATGTTAGCTGTGAGTTTTTTATAATTGACCTTCATTATGTTGAGGAAACTTCCTTCTATGCCTAAACTGTTGAAAGTTTTTATCAAGCAAAGATGTTGAACTTTGTCAAATGCTTTTTCTTTGTCAATTGAGATGATCATGTGTTTTTTTCTCTTTCATTCTGCTTCTGTGATGTATCACATTGATTGATTTGCATATGTTAAATATGTCCTACAGGCCAGGAATAAATCTCACTTGTTCATGATGTATAATCTTTTTTGATGTATTGAATTCAGTTTGCTAATATTTTATTAAAATTTTTTGCATTGAGGTTTATTAAAAAAATTACCCTGTAGTTTCTGTAGTTTTCTTGTGATGTCTTTGTGTGGCTTACGTATTGAAGTGATTCTGGCCTTATAAAATGTGGTTGCAAGTATTAATTCAAGTTCTGTTTTTTAGAACAGTTTAAGATTTGTTGGTGGTAATTCTCCTTTGAATCTTTGGTAGAATTGAGCCATGAAGCCACCTGTTCCTGCGATTTCTTTGTTGACAGGTTTTTGTTTACTTCTTCAAGCTCTGTGTTTATTATTGGTCTGTTCAGCTTTGTATTGCTTCCCGATTCAAGATTGATAGTTTGTATTTTTTAAGGAATTTATACAACTGTTCATAATAGTCTTTTATGATCATTTTTATTTCTGAGATGTCTGTTGTAATGTCTTCACTTTCATTTAGATTAATTTATTAACTTGCCTCTCTTTTTTACTTAGACTAGATAATGTTGGTCAATTTAAAAAAACCTCTAAGTTGTATTAATTCTTTCTATGGCTTCTATGTTCTCTACTTCTTTATGTTCTGATCTTTATTCTGCTAACTTTGGGTTTAGTTTGTTCTATTTTTTCTGTTTTCTTGAGTCATAATGTTGGCCAATTTATTTGAAACTTTTTTTTTTAAATGTAGGCATTCATTTCTATAAACATTCCCCTTAAAACTGCTTTTGATGCATCTCATAGATTTGGTATGCTGTGCTTTCATTGTAATTTGTTTTGAGATAATTTTTAATTTTCCTATTGATTTTTTTGACTTAAAAATTGTTCAGGAGTATGTTGGATTGGAAGAATTAACATTGTGAAATTGCCCATTCCTCCCAAAGTGATCTACAGATTCAGTGCAATCCCTATCAAAATACCAATGACATTCCTCACAGAAATAGGGGGGAAAACCCCATAACGATCCTAACATTCATATAGAACAATAAAAGACCCCAAATAGCCAAAGCAAACCTGAGCAAAAAATAAATAAATAAATAAAAGCTGGAGGCATAACACTACCAACTTTAAACTATACCACAAAGCTATTAGAACTGAAACAGCATAGTACTGGCATAAAAACAGACACTTGGACCAATGGAACAGAATAAAAAAGCCCAGAAATCAACCCACAAACTTACAGCTGACTGATCTTTGACACAGGCACTAGGAACATACATTGGGGAAAAGACTGCCTCTTCAATAAATGGTGCTGAGAAAACAGGATTTCCATATGTAGAAGAATAAAACTAGACCCATAACTCTCACCACAGCAAATTCAACTCAAAATGGATTAAGAACTTAAATATAAGACCTGAAACTATAAAATTCCCAAAAGAAAACAGGGGAAACAATTCAGGACATAGGACTGGGCAAAGATTTTATGAATATGACCCTAAAGCACAGGTAACAAAAGGAAAAATAGACAAATGGGATTATGTCAAGCTAAAAAGCTTCTGCACAGCAAAAGAAACAACAGAGCAGAAAGACAACCTAAAGAGTGGGAGAAAATATTTGCAAACTATTCATCCAATGAAGGATTAATATCCAGAATATACAAGGAATTCATACAATACACAGTAAGAAAACACATAACCCAATTAAAAAATGAGCAAAATAGCTGAATAGGCATTTCTCAAAGGAAGATATACAACTGGTGAAAAGACACATGAAAAAATGTTCAACATCACTCAGCATCAGGGAAATGTAAATCAGAACCACAGTACAGTGTCATCTCACCCCTATTAGACTGGCTATTATCAAAAAGATGGAGAAAAACAGATGCTGGCAAGAACATGGAGAAAGGGGAATCTTCCTATGCTGTTGGTGGGGCTGTAAATTGGTGCAGCAATTATGGAAAATGGAATGGAGATTCCTCAAACAACTACAGATAGAACTGCCATACAATCCAGAAATTCCACTGCTGGATATATACTGACAGGAATGGAAATCATCATGTTGAAGAGATACCTGTGCCCTCATGTTTATTGCAGCTCTATGTGCAATTGCTAAGACTTGGAAGCAATCTAAATGTCCATTGTCAGATGACTGGATAAGGAAAATGTAGTATATGTAGACAATAGAATAAATGATTTAAATGTTGCCATTCACAACAACATGGATAAACTTAGAGAAAATTATGTTAAATTAAATAAGCGAGGCACAGAAACAGAAATCCTACATGTCCTCGCTCACAATTGGGAGCCAAAAAATAAACATATAAAATTTTTAAAAAGGAAAGATAGATACAATAATCACAATAATACATTGAACTTTCAAAATGAGAGAACAATACTGAGATTACCAGAAGTGGGAAACGGGGATGAGGGGTAAAAGAGGAATTGGTAAGTGGCCATGAAAAACAATTACATCATATATTGTTGAATATAATAATTATCCTGATTTGAGCATCACATATTGCATACAGGTGTTGATATTCAACTCTGTACCCCACAGATATGTACAATCAACTATATTACAATTAAAATAATAGTAATAATAATTTCCTCATATTTTTGAATTTCTGAGATTACTCCTGTTATTGATTTCTAGTTTCATACTACTGTGGTATGAAAAAATCAGATATAATTTCAATATTCTTAAATTTGTTTAGAGTTATTTTATTGACTAATGTATAATCTATCCTGGAGAATGTTCTATGTGTGCCATAGAAAAATGTGTACCATGTCACTGTTGGATGGAAAGTTCTGTATATGTCCCTTAGGTATATTTGGTTTAAAGTGCAATTCAAGTTTAGTATTTCCTTGTTAACTTTCTGCTGGTTGATTTATTCATTGTTAAAAGTGACACATTGAAGTCCCCTATTATTACTGTATTGTTAGCTGTTTCTCCCTTCATGTTCATTAATATTTGCTTTATATATTTTGGTGAACTAATGTTGGGTGCATATATATTTACAATTGTTATGTCCTCTTGAATTGACCCCTTTCTTATTACCTAATGAGCTTCTTTGTCTCTTGTGACAGTTTTTGACTTGAAGTCTATTTTAGCAGGTGTAAGTATAGCTATCTATGTTCTCTTTTGGTAGTCATTTGCATGAAATATCTTTTCTCATCCCTCCACTTTCAGCCTATGTGTGTCCTCAAGCTAAAGTGGATCTTTTGTAAGCAGCGTATAGTTGTGTTTTGTTTTTGAATCATCAATTGCCATTTTATGTCTTTAGATTGGGTGATTTAATCTGTTTACATTCAACATTATGATTTATAGGTAAGAACATACTGCTGCCACTTTGCTCTTTGCTGTCTGGTTATTTTGTAGATTTTTTTATTGAACCATAATTGATTATACATATTTGTGGGCTACAGAGTTGAGTATCAATACCTGCGTACAATGTGTGATGATCAAGTCAGGATAATTAGTGCATTCATCATTACAAAATGAAATCATTTCTTTGTGTTGAGGACATTTGATCTCCTCTCTTTTAGTCATTTGATAACATGCGGTAAATTATTGTTAGTTATAGGTGCCAAGCTCAACAGTACATCAATCCAGCTTATTTTTCTTAACTAGCTGTTTTGTGTCTGTTATCTCATTTCTTGATATTCCCCCTCCCTCTACCCCTTTCCTGGCTCTAGAAACCACAGTTTTGTTCTCTCCTTTTGAAAGTTCAATGTGTTGTTATGATAGTTTCTTTCTTTCTTTCTTTCTTTCTTTCTTTCTTTCTTTCTTTCTTTCTTTCTTTCTTTCTTTCTTTCTTTCTTTCTTTCTTTCTTTCTCTCTCTCTCTCTCTTTCTCTCTCTCTCTCTCTCTCTCTCTCTCTCTCTCTCTCTCTCTCTCTCTCTCTGTCTCTCTCTCTATCTCTCTCTCCTTCTTTCTCTTCCCTCCCTCCCTACCTTCCTTCCTTCTCCCATTTATAATGAGTAAGGACATGCAGATGAGCTTGGAGAAAATTATGATAAGTGAAGAAGCCAGGCATACGGAGAGAAATATTTTGTAGATTCTTTCTTCTTTTCTTTCTCTCTTATTGTCTATTGTGATTTGATAATTTTCTGTAATGCTTAGCTTTGATTGCTTTCTCTTTATTGTTTGTATGTCACCTGCTGTACTTTCATGTAATCTCATGAGGTTAACATGAGGCTTACATAAAACATATTATTGTTATATCAGGCCGTTTTAAGGTGATAACAACTTAAATTTTGCTGCATACAAAAACTCCGGATTTTTACACTTCGCCTAACAATTTATGTTGCTAAGGTCACAATTTATTTCTTTTTAAATTGTATATTAATTAGCAACTTATTGTAGCTTCAGTTATTTTTTAGAAATTTAACTTTTTAACCTTCATACCAGAAATATGTATGATTTACACACCACTGTTACAGTAATAGAATATTCTGGATTTGACTACATATTTATCTCTACCATATTATTTCATATATGTTCATGATAGTAATTATCATCCTTCTTTTCTGCTGAAACACTGTACACTTACATTTTATTTGGTAATAATTTATATCAAAGTGATACTATATGTTTAAACTTTGTATTTTTGCATGCATGGATTTTTACTTTATATTTTTTAATGTGCTTAAAACATACTCATATTTGGAATGTATTAACCACTTTGTTCAAGTGCTTTTAGAAAGTCTGGTACTGAAAGTACGTTCACAAATAAAAACATTGTAATTTTTTCTTTATATTTCCCTAACTTTCTTCATATTTAAGTTCACATATTTTTAGGTGTGATTTTCTCTGCTTAGAATGTATCCCCTGACCTTGTCATCCTGTGAAAGTTATTTAGCTTCAAAACTCAGTTTTGATAAACTGTCTGCCAGGAAGTCTTTCTTATCATTTCCTAAACCCCCAATATTTCTAGGTTTAATCATCTCTCTGCCAGTGCTAATTCTGTATCTTAAAGCATATTCTTAAAACAAGAATATAAATGTTCTTTAAACAAGAACAATTTTTTAATGGAAACCTAATTGACTGTACATATCTATGGGGAACAGCATTGAATATCAATACCTGTGTGCAATTTGTGGTGTTCAAATCACCAATAATTTGTATATTCAACCTTAAACATTCCAATCATTTTTTTGGGTGGCCCTTTACCGATTTCTCACTAATTCCCTCTCCTTTTCCACCTTTGTTGGCCTCAGTTCTGAAAAACAATTTCTTAAGAGATGAACATAACTGTTCTTGTATGTTCTTGCACATTTACACAATATGTTAGAATTTATCTGATTATCTGTATTTTCCTCCCAGTTGTGAGCTTCTTGAAGACAGGGTTTTGTTGACCATTACTCTAATTCATTCTGTATCTCTAGGGTTTACCATATTGCCAGGCATGTGGTAGGCACACAGCAAAAATGAACACAGAGGCATATTCATTCCACAGCTGGCACCTTACCTGCTCCTGAGGGCGGACAACCACTGTATTAAAATCAGGCCACTTGTCCACCAGGGCCTTTAGCTTGAACGGGTTTCCCTGGTTCATGTGGAAGACGGTCCCATAAACCTATTACATTCAACAAAGTGGGAGGGTCAGCACATTACAAAGGGATGGTAAAATGCCCTGTGTTCAGGAGTATTTTTATGAAATTAAGGTACATACCTGATAGGGCATCTACAGCAAACAGTCTTCATGTTCTATTGTTACCCCATGTGGAGACAGATATTGAGGCAAACCATGAAATATTATATAAATACAGTTAAATATCTAGATAAATAAATTAATTGATTAAAAATTATCCACTCAAATTGTGTAATTTAGTGCTATATTGTCCCATTTTCTTCCATTTATTTACATGCACACATAATTTTCATAAACAGTGAAAATACCTAATATATAATAACTTAACATCTATTTTTCTCACACACACCATACTATGGGTATATTTCCATGTCAATAAATATTAATCTACATATTCATGTTTAATGACTACATAATATCCATTATATTGAGAACTCTAATTTCATTTCCTAACTCCTATTACTGGTCATTTCCATTTCCTCTGATGTTTCGGCTTATATTATTTGTTCAGGAAACATTTGGCATAAAACTTTGCAAATATGCCTATCATCACATATTTTAGCAGAAGAATTTCTGGGCCAAAAGTCAACTGCCATTTAAAGATTTTTTTTCCTCTTACTTATATATCCAAATTAGTCTCTGGAAAGGTCAAATAAGCTTCTGACTATTTAATAAGTAGAGACAGAGTAAAGTGTTAAAAGCACGAGCTTTGGTGACCACAGTCCAGGAACATCACCCATTGGCCAATCTGTTTGCCCTTTTGTACAAGCATCTGATCAAACATCAGTGCCCTCAAGAGGAGCACTGCAGAAGCTG
>NW_007728451.1:221586-222631 GCF_000696425.1 Galeopterus variegatus | reverse complement strand
AACAGCAGGGTGGTCCTTGAGACCTAAGTGCAGCTGGGACCATGATGCCTCAGCAGAAGTGTAGAAAGATGCCAAAGACCAAGAGCCAATGGCATGGTGAATGTTTCAGTGACCAAAGACTACACCTCGCCCTGTGCTTTTTTTACCCTTTCCTTGAAATGTTTAATGTCACACTATAAGGAGAAAGAGGAGGAGGCAAACTTTGACTTTACTGTGTTTATATGCAATTAATAAATGTTCTGCCATCAGTGGGGCTGAATATAAAATTTAAATACAGTTTTAGGAAAAATAAAGAGGTTACTTTTTTTAAACATTGGAATTTGGGACCAGTGATATTCATGTAGCGTAGGAAAAAAAAAATAAGTGGAATCAGTCATCTTTTCAATGCCCACAGTAGCACCACTAATGCAGAACATGGCTTTTGGTTTTTTGTATGCAGCAGGCTGGTAGTGGGATTTTAACCCTGACCTTGGTATTACAACACCACACTCTAACGAGCTGAGCAAACCAGCCAGCCCTTAAGAACATGATGATCTAGGCAGCTGCTACAAATTGAATGAATTTGAGTTGATGTGTTAGATAAACCTATTCAGTGTCCACTGGAAACATAAATGGGCTTTCCTTCAGGCCACAATTCACAAATCTTTCTCTTACCTGGGACTTTCGTGAGTATTAAATGGAAATGTCTGCCAAAAATAGGGGGCAGGGAGGATGAGGAGAAGGGCGCCAATGGATACAAATTTGCAGCTAGATAAAAAGAATAAGTTCTAATGATTTATGGCATTTTAGGGAGACGACAGTTAATGACAATTTATTGTTTGATTTCAAATAGCTAACAGAGAGGGTTTTGAATGTTTCAAACACAAAGAAATGATGAATGTTTCAGTGAATAAATATGCTAATTACCAGGATGTGGTTGTTGCACTTTGTACACATGTACCCAAATATCACAGTGTATCCCATAAATATATGCAGAGGTTGGGAAGGAGCAGCAGCATTGGCCAAAGGGTACAAGGTTACAGTTAGATAGGAAGAGTAAGTTTTG
>NW_007728451.1:192373-221239 GCF_000696425.1 Galeopterus variegatus | reverse complement strand
AGGAGCAGCAGCATTGGCCAAAGGGTACAAGGTTACAGTTAGATAGGAAGAGTAAGTTTTGTTGCTCTAGGGTGACTATAGCTAATAATTTTGTACTGTATATTTCATGTCAGCCAGAAAAGAGGATATTGAATTTTATAACCACAAAGAAGTGGTAAATGTTTAGGTGATGAATAGGCTAACTATTCTGATTGGGTCACTGTACAATATATGCATGTACTGAAACAAGAAACTGTTCCCCTTAAAAATGTGCAATTAAAATAAATAAATGAATTTACTTTAAAAAGATTTTTAAAAATGATGTGGAAAAATATTGATTTTCTGGTTTTACTCATTTTACATATGAGAATGCTGAGTTTCAGAGTTGTTTAATTATTGCAGTGTTACCCAGAAATCAGTGAATTTGTTGTGTGAAAGCAGTCTGACTCCAGACTCTGCCCCCTTGACAGCTGCACTACCCTATCTTAGTCAGAAGGATGAGTGACATGGGGTTATACTAGGCTCCTGTGGCTTACTCTATAAACAATCCCTATACAAGTTGTCAGAGCACCAGGAAAAGGTAACAAAAGGTAAAATATTACGCCATCCTGCCAGATCTCCCATCAGCATGGTCAGTGTAAAAGTTGGACTAAATCCCTGATCCTCACATTGTCCTGAGTAGTCCAGACATGTGATTCATCAAAAAAAGAAAGTATAAGCTAATAAGGCTTTATACCTAATAGGTTGGTTTTTTGGTGCTATTGTAAATGATACTAATTTTTAATTGTTAAATCCAATCATCTATTGCTAGTATTTATAAATATAATCAATTTTGTATTTTGAATACTGGCTTGAATTCTGTGACCTTGCTAAACTTACTTATTATATCTAGAAGATTTTTTGTATGCTCCATCGTATTTTCATCATTAGACAATTATGCCATTAGTGAATAGACATTATTTTATTTCTTTCTTTCCAACATATGTTCCTTTTATTTATTTTTCTTGCTTTTTGTACTACTTAGAGCATCCAGTATTACATTGAACAGGGATGGTGAGAGTGGATATTGTTGACTTGTTACCAATCTTATGGGGAATACTCAGTCTTTCACTCTTTAATATACTAGAAGTAGATTTTTTTTCTCTTACTTTTTATCAGGTCAAAGAAATTTCCTTCTATTTCTAGTTTAGTGAGAGTTTTATGTTTATCAGGACTATTAAATTTTGTCAAACAGTTTTTCTGCACTTACTAAGAAATGATCAAATGGTATTTCTTCTTATGGTTGTTATGTGGTGAATTAGATTGATATTTTTATTGAAACAATTGCTTATGCATATTTATGGGGTACAGTGTTGACTATCACTATTGGTGTACAATATGCAATGATCAAATCAGTATTTTAGCATTGATATTTTTCATGTTAAACCAGCCTTAAATGCTCAAGATGAATTTTTCTTGGTTATGATGTATTGTTCTTTCTATGCATTGCTGGATTTGACTTGAATGCATTTCCTTGAGGATTTTACATCTATGTTCATGATGGATATTGTTCAATAATTTTTTATAATAACTATTTCTATTTTTGGTATCACGGTCATTCTGGCCTCATAAAATGATCTGGGAAATATGTCCTCCTCTGCTCTGCTCTTAAAGAGTGTAGAATTGATATTACTCCCTCCTTACACGTATAATAGAAATAGCCAATGAAGTCATCTGGGCATGGAGTTTTCTTTGTTGGAAAGTTCTAAATTACAAAATTACTTCTGTAATAAATATAGGACAAATTATGTTGTACATTCTTCATCAGTGATCTTTGGTAATTTGTGCTTTTCACAGAATAAATTGTAAAATTCATGAGTACAGTGTTGATAATAGTGTGCATTCATTATGCTTATAATGTCTACTGAATTCATAGCAATGTCTTCTATTTTATATATGATACTGGCAATGTGTGCCTTCTGTCTTTATTTCTTGGTTAGTTTGTTTAGAGGTTTATCAACATTATTTACATTTTAAAAAAGCAGATTTTGGATCCATTGATTTTTGTATTGTTTTCTTTTTCCGCTCACATTTATTGATTTCTACTCTTTTTATTCTGCTTGCTTTGGGGTTAATTTGCTCTTCTTTTTCAAGTTTTTAAAAAATTCATTTATTTTTAATTGACACATTAATTGTACATATTCATGGTGTACAGTGTGAAGTATTATTTGTAATTGGCAGAACTTCCAAAGTTTTGTAATGTACAATATGTTATTGTTAACCATAGTCATCCCACTCTGCATTAAAACACGAACTATTCCCTCTACCTGTAACTTTGATGTTTGACAAAACAGGAATTGATGTATTAATACTTTCAAAGAAGGATCACATAGTTAACCTCCTCTTAGGCATATAATTACTCAGGAATGACCAATTAAACATTATTGTGTTAGTTTTAGTCAACTTTGCAACTCTAGGAAAACTTCTGATGTTATATACCCCAATTCTTAGAAAGGTTCAAGGGGATTCATCACCCAACAAAGGACTGACTGGATAGCATTGCCACTCACTATTGGTGTGATCTTGGTCAAGCCATACAACTGAGCCTCCCTTTCCTCATCAGTTACATGGGTATAACACACCTGCTTTGCATCAAGGTGATGTGCACTACCTGAGATGCAACAAGTGAGTGCCTGGCACAGAATAGGTGCTCAGGAGATGTTTCTTCTCTGTTCCATCTCTTTTATGGGCAGTTGCTAATCCTTTTTTTTTTTTTTTGCCTAAGAATTTTCCAGCCTCACCTTTAAGGACTCAGGGAGGCTCTTCCTCAAGGATTTCTGTAGCACCTGCAGCAACTGCGGACTCTGCAAGTAGAACATCTTGGCAGGTACCTAAGCCTGAAGAGAGGATCAAGAAACACCAAGGAAGAGCTGGAAGACATATAGACATAATATAAAGTTCTAGTTAATGGCCTGGCTGCCAGCTGTTTCATTGATGCCCTTTTCACTAAACTTCTCACCAAGTTCAAGGAAGAATAATACCAGTGGATAGTGTACAGGCCTCTTTCTGAAATTACTTTTAATATCATTTTTAAACTTTTAAAAATATTTCTGAAATTTCTGCTTTCATTTTTATACCACTCAGAATTCCAATAATTAAGGATGCACTATGATCAATAAATCTATTTTCTAAAATGCATGAAAATCCTATAAGACTAAGTTTCCATTTCCATTGATGACAAGGCTGACCCTGCCACTTAGAAGCTGTATGACATTGGGTAAGTTATTGAACTCCTTAGTGCCTTGGTTTCCTCATCTATAAATGGCAATGACTGTGGTACCTGTCCCATAGAGTGGCTGAGACAACTAAATAAATCAGTACATGGATTAGCCAATATATGGAACTAACCTAAATGTCCATTGATGGATGACCAGATAAGGAAATTGTGGTATGTGTACAGAATGGAATACTCCTCTGCCATAAAAAAGAATGAAATTGTGCCATTTGCAGCAACCTGGATGAGTCTGGAGAAAATATGTTAAGTGAAATAAGCCAGACCCAGAAAGAGAAATACCGCATGTCCTCACTCATAACTGAGTGCTAGGAAGGAAGGAAGGAAGGAAGGAAGGAAGGAAGGAAGGAAGGAAGGAAGGAAGGAAGGAAGGAAGAAAGGAAGGAAGGAAAGAAGGAAGGAAGGCCACAGTAACATGTTGAACTTTCAGGAGAGAACAAACCTAAGGATACTAGAGATGTGGGAGAGTGAGGAAGAGGGGTTGGAGAGTGATAGGTCAGGTAAAGGGCATAAAGAAAAATTACGATTTGTAATAATGAGTAACATGTTGAACTTTCAGGAGAGAACAAACCTAAGGATACTAGAGATGTGGGAGAGTGAGGAAGGGGGGTTGGAGAGTGATAGGTCAGGTAAAGGGCATAAAGAAAAATTACGATTTGTAATAATGAATATACTGATAGTAATTTTTAAAAAGTCCATTGGGTGACTTCTGCTCAACGTGTTGTGTATTGGAAACAAACTAAAAAGGATTCATTGGGAGTAATTCATGTAATCTTGCACACAGTGAGCTGAATTTTAAATCTTTAGCAGAGCACCTGTCTTCAGTAGTACTCAATGTGTGTCAGCCATTTGAATTATTCCTAGCGTTATGCTTGAAGATTATCATTTATTGCTACTATAGATACCCCCAACAAAAAATAAAAGAAAGCTTTTCCTATGAGCCCTTGTATAGGGAACATAAAAATGATGTATTCAATATTCCAAGCTTGATAATGTGTTAGAACAATCTGAAAATTATTATATATCTATTCTTTAACCCTGCCCCTACTGTTTTTTATTTAGAAGGTCTTCAGGGAGCATGAGGTTTAGAAACCTATATTTTAGAAAAGGTGTCCAAATTGTATTATTACAAACAATAATTTGTAATTGTATTGTTCATCCTTTTTGAGGCATAATTTACATATAATAAAATATATCAATTTTAAGTGTATAATTTTATGAGTTTTGATAAATGCATATATTTGTGTAACTAGCAGCATACTAGTGATATAGACCACTATCATAATGTTCATTTGTGGCGCTTTGCAAACAATCCCCTTCTCTGACTCCCAGACTTAAGAAATCACCAATCTGATTTTCGGCCTTACAGTTTTCCTTCAAAACAATGTCACATAAATGGAATTATTTAATATATCTGTTTTTGAGACTTGTTTCTTTCAATCAGTAAATCCAAGTTGTTGTGTATTTCAATAGTCCATTCCATTTTATTGCTGAATAGTATTTCACTGCATGAGTGTATCAGATTTTGCTTAACCATTGACCTGTTGAAGGACATTGGGATTATTTCTAATTTTTGGTGATTATGAATAAAGCTACTAAGAACACTCATGTACAAATCTTTGTATGAACATTCTCTTGGAGTGCATTTTCAGGGTTGTATAGTAAGTATATGTTTAACTTTATGAGAAACTGCCCGTTTTGCACAGTGGCTGCTATTTTACATTCTCATGGTAGTATATGAGCATTCCGTTTCCTCCACGTTATCATCAGCACATCTACAGATGATTTTTCTCATGCAGCCATGTTCAGGAATCACTGAAACAGCAGGCAAAATTATTTACATCATCCTTCATATTAGTGTGAAAAGAAGATTCATAGAGGTAATTTTCAAGTCAGTACAAAAGGTTAAATTAAGGTCAAAATGTATTTCAGTAAATGCAGTTCTCTGAGGTACTGACAGCGTTGAACTTTGCCCAAGTCTTGTGATTCTGGAAAACAACAGTTACAGAAATCGCTCCACCTCTTCGTATTCTGGAAATGACTTCTGCAAAGACCTATCCTTCCCTAACTGACGTCACAAGGACTCACAGGTGTCATCCTTGTTCACCTATGACAAGGTCAAACATAGACCCTCCAAAGTCCCATTCTTTGGCTCATAAATAATTAGCTGAGCTACTAATCTCTGATAAATGAGAAGAAAAAATATTTGTTAACCAAACTTTGGTCAATTTTTTCTCCTTCCCCCAGGCTAAGTCAGCAGACAACCCCTCCTTCACAGCCCTTACCAAGAATATGCTGAACTCAGGTTAAAATATTCTCTGATCTGTCACTCTTTCATCCCACTTTTCCACACTTGGTTCTTCCTTTGCCCTGTTTATTCCAACCTCATAAATGATTAACTAACTGTTCATCCTCCCAGATCACTCAGGGCAAAGTGCTTGTTAGCCAACTTGGCCAAATTTTGGTCATGTTTCTCTCCTCTTCACAGGACTCTGAACATTGATCCCCCAGCTGAGTCAACACTGGCATACAGAAAGATCCTCCTTCCTACAAAGGACAACTCCGTAAACCTTGTTTGCCCCTTTCTACAAAAGCCAGACATTTCCTTTCTGACCTTCCAGATGTTTGTAGACATTATGGTCTCAGAGTTGTCCCTACTGAGATAGTCTCTCCTCCTTATTGAAACACTCTCTTTCCCCCCTCCTGCAATAATCCTTTAACTAATATTTCTCTTTTCATAAGTCTGGAGTTGCTTTTTACTTAAAAAACACTTTGGTACAACTTCATTGTAGGTTAAATTGATTTTTGTGACTAGCCTAAAGATCTGAGCATTGATCCATTCACTCATGTATTCATCTGTTCATCTCTTCAATCATTTATTTATTCATTCATTTAATAAATCCCAACTGAGAACTTACTGTACTGGCTTTGTAAGGGGTAACTTGACCTAGGCTGAACAACATTTCCAGGAATTCCCTTCCCTACACATTTCCAGTTAAGGCAGACCACAAGAGATTTTTATGGGAAACTTGAAGGGCAGAATTGAAGCACCAGGCATTTTTTTGTAGTTCAGTTCTTGACATGAGGCAGTGGCTGGGCTGGCAAGGGCTTCACTGTCCCCAGTTCCACCTTCAGCTTCTCTGTCATCTGGGCCATGTGTATGCTCAGCTCTGTAAAGGAGGAACCTGGTAGGACACCCACACTACCAAGATGAGAGTCAACAAGAGCTCACAAGGTATCAGTCTGTCCCTGTGAACTCCAGTCTGTGCTGTACCCCACTTTAAATCCATTTTCCCTTCCCAACTGCCTTCTTTGTGTATTTCAATCTCCAGCAGCAGATGGGAAGAAACAGCCTTATAGAAACTACTTAACTAATACACACAATTGCATAAGATCAAATCCCTATGACAAATCCCCTACTTCTGCTTCTCTGGATTTTGATTGATGCACTTACTCAGGTCAACTCTGAGCATTTGTGAGCTTAGAATAAACTATAATAGACATGTTTCCTATTATCTAAAAACTCATAATCTAATAAGAGGAATAAAGCATGCACGTAACTAAAAAAATACCACTTACAAAGAACTAAATTATTTTATATATGTGAAAACCAGTGCTGCAGATATCATGACATCTTGTAGCAGCTTTTTCAATGTGGCACATTTTCATGTGGTCCAAAATACCTTCTTATTCCTTTAATTTTTATTACCAAGTGATATTTAAAACTGATTCACTCATCTTATTCCCAATTCTCACCTCTACTTGAACCTTGCCATTGCTAAACCTAAGGGTCTAATGTGCATAATGTATATTACTAAGTAACATGAAGCAGCACTTCTACATTTTGACTAACTGTATCAAATTGGAATTAGCAAATAATTGAATCATAATATGCCAACTAAAAATGGTGGACAAAAAGCTGTGGCAAATGACTATATCAAGCATTTACTTCCTAAGCTCTATGAGATTTCACAATAGGTAGATATTACTTCTAAGTGGAGGCTTTTGGGTTTTTAAAAGAGGTTGCACTAGAACTGGCCATTTAAGAGAGAATGGTGTTAGACGATAGGTTAGTTTCCATGCTCCTGGGAAGCACAAGCTAACCCTTTGTGTTAGGAACTATGGAGAAAGTTCTTGTAATATACAAATGGTGATTCAACTCATACTTGGAATTTGCAAAATCGTGTCTAGGTCAGGAGAAAGTCACCGTTGTCCAAACTCATTTACCTCTCTGCTACTTTTTATTTTCCTAATCATTTATTTAAATGATCCCTGGTCTATTTTTGATGTCCATGAACTTAGCTTATCAATACTAGGGAACGAACTCAGGCTGTCTCTTTCTTTGCTCACTTTGGCTGGCCAACTCTCTGGTCACTGTGTTCAGGGTCTTTTTCTTTTTAGGTTGACCGTTTGGGAACACTGGTCCTTTGGGATAATTGAATAGAATCAGTACTTCCAGAAATAGTACTGGCGTTAGTTCATTTCTGTTGGTTTTAGTTACCAAAGATCTTATTACACTTTTTGATCCTGTTGCTTTAACATACTGCAAAATGCTTAAACTAATGAATGTTTTGGTTTTCACATGAGTGTTACTCTTTGCCCAAGTTTTTGTCAGTCATTTGGAGGCAACTACAAACCCTTCACTTAATCTTAATTAGGTATGTAGACTTTAGTTTTCACACTTATATGTACCACATATGGAAAGGTAAAAATTTATAAGAAAACACCAAATAATGTCATAGTAGCATTACAGATGAATTTTTTTAAGTTGCATTTTTTTAATGATTTTAAATTAACAATTCATCTCCTCTGTATTCTAGTTTCTGTACTAGATTCTACCTACTCCCTTTGTGACTTTAAGTAGGGCACATAATTTCCCTGGATATCAGTTTTCCAGGGAAAAAGTTGATTACTTTAGAATGTTACCATAGGATTACATAAGATAATGTTTGCATCATATTTGTACACATTGTATTAAATAAATGTCACCTGAAGCAGTATACTCCTTTTGGGGGGCTATTACATTTTCTGTCCCTACATTCCTACCAATGGCAAGCTCCCAAATCTTTCCATATTTCTTTATTAATTCAGAACAAAATCTAGCTTTATCCAGTTAAAAATTTTTCATAGATTTAGTATACTTTCCTGTATAAGGTCGTATCTCTATGGCTTTTTCAAATGGAAGAGCTTTCTTTTTTGCTGGCACAGTTTGCAGCACAAAGGAACTCAAAAATTCTTAACCACATCCAACAGGCCCATTTTGATTCATTCCACTTCACTGGGTAAGGAAAAGGAGATGAGGGATCCCAAAGCAAGAAGTCTTCTTTGTTCTCACCTGCAAGGCTGTCTTCTAATTCAGGCTCTGCAGAAGTCAAATGCAAAAAAAAAGAGGCAGCAGACTATTCCGGAAGATGGAATATACCCTCTGAGAATGGTGATCTTGAAGGGTGTGCTTTGACCTGTTTTCTCCAGAAACTGATGAGCCGAACCTCTTAATAGAGCACATGCACCAAGCTATGTAAACTTCTGGCACCTGGGTGTGAGATGAAGCCCCTCCCTTCATGTCCTATGTTCAGGGAGGTGACTGTAATATTGGCAGGTTGGCAGTGTGCATGCTGACAGTGTTGGTCCAGAGGAATGAACTGCCCTATGCTCCCAAGGCCCTGCCCTAATTCAGCTACCCTGAACTGTGAAACCAGCTGGCCAAGACCTGGAAAGTGAATTGGGTCTCTATAGATAATACCCCTTTTCTCGCCTCCCCTTTTACAAGTACCTGCTGCAGAAGCATTAGCCAGCTATTGTGCATATTTGATGTCTAGGATCAGAGCCCTTTTCTTAACCATTGGTAAAGAAAACTACCTATTTAGAGAGACTTAAAGGGTTTAGGATACTAGACTTTTAAAATAAACCCAGCAAAATCCAGGCAGGATAAACAGAAAGAAACCAAACCCAGATACATCATAATTGAACTGGTGAAAACTTAATATAAAGAGAAAACGTTAAAAGCAACCAGAGGAAAAAAGATGCATTACACAGGGTAATAATAATACAAATAATGGCTGATTCTCAGAAGATATATAATAAGGTCCATAACACAATGGAATGACATTTTTAAAATACTGAAAGAAAAATATCTCTCAACCTAAAATTTTATATTACACAAAATATCCTTTCAAAATAAAGGCAAAATGTAAACATTTTCAAATAAGTTAAGCAAAATTTCCCTGTAAGAAAGAAATACTGTAGGCCAAAGGGAATGACACTCAATGGAATTTTTGGAACTACAGTTAGAAAGGGAGAGAATAGAAAACACTAAAAAGTTTAAAAATCATTTTTCTTTTTTTCTTAAATTCCTTGAGAACAATTGACTATTTAATTCAAATGTAATAACTGTGTACTGCAGAGTTATAGCATATGTTAAATTATTTAACAGTGGCACAAGGGGTGAATAAAATTATATTGTTGTTAGTTTCTTATACGTGGTTTAACGTTAATTCATAGTAAAGTGTGATAAGTTAAGAATGCATATTATTGTAATTATTAGATTAACTATTAAAAAGAGATATTAAAAAAACCTTAAAAGCCAATACAGAATATAGAATTATTAACTACTCCAAAAGGGGACAGGAAAAGAGGAACAAAGGGATAAAAACAAATAGAAAACAAGTAGCAAAATGACAATAATACCAACCACAATAATAATTTTATTGAATATAAACGAATGTAACCTTCCTATTAAATTAGTAAGGTTTTGAATGGTTTATTGTGTTTCCAAATAAGCAGAGGCTAAAAAGGGCCCTATTATCAATGACCCCACAGCTCTTTTTCACATTTTTTAAAATAGACTGTAAAAAAAACACTGTGTGCTTTAACTTTCTTTCCCCCACCAATTTTCAATTTTTGCTGTCACAATTTACATCTTCTTATTTGCATATTTCTTAACAAATTATTTTAGTATTATTTTTAATAGTTTTGTTCTTTAACATTTATACTGAAGATATAGGTGATTTACACACCACCATAACATTATTAGACTATTCAGAATTTGACTGTGGACTTGCTTTTACCAGTGAGATTTATACTTTCAGATGATTTTATGTTAATCTTTAACATCTTTTTCTTTCAGCTTGAACACCATTTAGCATTTTTTATAAGAAAGATCTGGTGATAATAACCTCCCTGAGGTTTTGTTTTTCTAGGGAAGTCTTTCTCTCTCCATCGCGTCTTAATGACAACTACCAGTGTAGTTGGGAGCTCTTGTTTGGGAATTGTTTTCCTTCAGTACTTTGAATATATTTTCCAACTCTCTCCCAGCTTGTAAGTTTCTGCTGTGAAGTCTTTTGCTAGATGTATTTAAACTCTCTTATATGTTATTTGCTTCTTTTCTTTTGCTGCTTTCGGGATCCTTCCTTTGCTCTAGATCTTTGATGGTTTGATTATTATATGTCATGTGGTAATCTTATTTTAATTGAATTTTATGGGAGACCTTTGCCCTTATTTAACCTAAATATTTATCCTTCTTCAGGCTTGCAAAGTTTTCTGCTATTATTTCTATAAATAAGCTTTCTATCCCTTTATCTTTCTCTACTACCTCTTGAATGCCAATGACTCATAACTTTGCTCTTTTCATGCTGTCCTATAGATCCTGGCAACTTTCTTAATTTCATTCTTTTCCTTTTTTCTCCTCTGATAGTATATTTTCAAATAAACAGTTTTCGAGTTCACAGATATTTTCTTCTGCTAAGTCAATTCTGCTGTTGATGTTCTGTACTGCATTTTTTACCTGTTCATTATGTTTTTCAGCTATAGGATTTCTGCTTGTTTTTGTTAATTATTTTGATCTCACTGTTAAATTTATCTGATACATTTATGTTCTGTACTGCATTTTTTACCTGTTCATTATGTTTTTCAGCTCTAGGATTTCTGCTTGTTTTTGTTAATTATTTTGATCTCACTGTTAAATTTATCTGATACATTTTTTAATTGTTTCTTTGTTCTTTTTTGAGGTTTTTGAGGTTTACAGAGCTTCCTTGATACAGCTAATTTGGATTCTTTGTCAGACAGTATATAACTCCATTTCTTTTTTCACCTTATTTAGTCTGTTTGCTGATGTAATGTTTCTCTGATTGTTCTTGATCCTTGTGGTCATGCATCAATGTCTGCTTATTGAAGAAGTATTTATTTCAGTCTTCAGAGTCTATTTTTTTTCTGAGAATGTTCTTTAAGAGGAGCCTGTCCAGAGATTCTGAGCAGATCATCTGGTGTGAACCACTGCAGCCCTTAAAGCACTAGGGGGTGCCCTAATCCAAGAACTGCCACAGCCAGCATAGACCAGGCTAAAATCTCATGGCCCTCCAGGCTGGCCCAGAACAGAACTAGAATCCCAGGGCCACTGAGGCTGGTGCAGTGGACCTGAAGCCCACAACCTCAGTGGCCTGCCAGCCACTGAGGTTTATACATAGCAAGGCCACTGAAGTTGAGTAGTGGTGATGCAGGCCAGAACATGAGTCTGTCTTGGAGGGACTTTGGGTTCTCATTTGGCACCTGGTGGGTCTGGAGGCTCAGACCATAGGTGCTGGCCCTAGACTCTGAGTCAATACCTATAATGGAATATTATTATAACTAGAGTGAAATATATGTATATGTATATGTGTATGGGCGTGTAAACACACATACACCACAGTTTCCTTATCCATTTATACATTTACTGTGGTGGCGCTATTGTTCAGAATCAAGGCAAAGTCCTTGTTCAAGTCCTATGTTCAACTCCCTCTCTTTTCCCCAAGCAGATGGTGTCTCTCTCCATGCTGTGTACCCTACGATTGGGGGAGGGGTGATGCAGGCCATGTAAAACTGTCCTTTCTACTCTTTTGTATCATTATGCTATAACCATGTACTGTGATTGATCTTTTACCTAGTTTTCTTAACTTTTTTGAAGGTTTTTTTGTGCATAGATAGTTGTTTAAATTAATGTTTCTGTGGGGGAATGATTGCTGAAAACTCCTATTCTGCCCTCTTGATCCACCTTCTTGATCCACCACATGCAACTCTCCCATAGTTCTTACACTTAGAGTATGAACTGAGAAAAGTGATTTATTTTTCATAATTTTAGAAGATATAGAACATCCTTAGAGATGTTCTGATGAAATGCCCAAGGGAAAGTTTGACCAGTTGCCTCTGCAAGGATTGGTCACCAGTCTAACAGAATTACAAATGTTGGTTCTCAGGACTGACTTGAAAGTTTATTGGCTATCAGCTTCCATCCATTCCCTGGGGAATCTTCATAACATTCAAGAAACACAAGACAACCATGTACGAAGAACTAACAAACATACCAACAAAAATAATACTCTGTATTAATAGACATAAACCAAAAATAATAAGAACAGTTGATGAATAGCAGATTAATATTGGCCAAATACAGCATCTTTAAAACAGCAGGTCTAATTATATGATGGAAACACATCTTTGTTTACAAATCTTAGAATAGAAAAACAATTCAGAAATGAGACCTCAAAAATTTAAGTAAGTATTAACATCATTGTTTAGTATAACTCACCTGACAATGGATCAAGAGAATTTTAGAGATGGAAATAAGAGGCCCCAGAACATGACTATTTATCCACTAGTTCCAAAGAATCCTTGCAATTAAGTCATCAGATTGATCTCAGTGGTTCATTCATGTTTTGTCAAATTGCAGGTTCTCCTTCTTAAGGGCTAAATAATATTCAATTGTGTGTGTGTGTGTGTGTGTGTAAGAGAATGTTATATAACACACAATGGAATATAATATAATGTAATGTAATATAAAATAACATGATATAATATAATATAATGTAACACAATATAATACAATACAATACAATATAATACAATATAATATAGTATGATATATACATAAAATATACAATGGAATATTATTATAACCAGAGTGAAATATACATATATGTGTGTGTGTGTGTTTGTGTGTGTATATACACTACAGTTATATATGTGTGTGTGTGTGTGTGTGTGTGTGTGTGTATATATATATATATATATATACACATATACACACACTACAGTTCATCCATTTATATGTTTATGGATGTGGAGAAAATTATGCTAAGTGAAATAAGCTAGACAAAGAACAAAATATTTCATGATCTCACTTATATGTGAAATCTTATAGATGCCCTTTATTGTGGCAAGAAAGTTCTCTGCTACTCCTATTTTTCTAAGAGATTTTAGCAAGAATAAACATTGGGTTTTGTCAAATTCTTTCCTTCTGTCTTTAAGATGATTATATAATTTCTCATGTTTAGTGTTTTTGATTTTTTTTTGGTTTGGTTTGGTTTGGTTTGATAGCTGGCTTGTACAGGGATCAAACCTTTGATCTTGGTGTTATCAGCATCACTTTAATTTGTTAATATTATGAATTCCATTGATTGATTTTTTAATGTTGAAACAAAGTTGCATCCTTGCAATTAATCATACTTGTTCATATTTATCATTTTAGATATTGTTAACTTCAGTTGTTTTTTTTTTTAAGGCTGAGATAATACTACAACCCAACTCAACAATGTTTCTTTTTTGAATTTTTGTCTAGATAATCTATCCAATGCTAACAGAGTGGTATTGAAGTCCCCAACTATTATTGTATTGGTGTCTAGCTCTCACTTTAGATCCAATAGTATTTACTTTATATATCCTGGTGCTCCGATGTTGGGTAGATATACATTTGCGATTGTTATATCCTCCTGCTGAATTGATCCCTTTATCATTATATAATATCCTTCTTTGTCTCTTTTTATAGTTTTTGGTTAAAGTCTATTTCATCCAATATAAGTGTAGCTACTCTGCTTAAGTATGGTTTCCATTTGTGTGGAATAACATTCCATCCCTTCACTATTAGTCTATATGTGTCTTTATAGGTAAAGTGAGTTTCTTCTAGGCAGCATATAGATGGGTCTTGTTCTATAATTCTTTCAGCTATTCTATATCTTTGAAATGAGGAATTTACATTCAAGATTGTTATTGAATGATATTGCCTTGTTCCTAACACTCTGTTGATTTTTTTGTGTTTTTTTCTTTGCATGTATCTCTTACTTCTTTCTCTTTTATTGTTTGTCTTTGCAATTTGGTGGGTTATTTGTAGTGATAAGATGTCTCTTTCTTGATTGTTCATGTGCTCTGCTGGTGAGTTTTATTCTTTCACATGTTATCTCCGTGGTAATTATCATTCTTTTTCTTCCACATGTAGGACTCCCTTGTGGTGGTAAATTTCCAGTTTTTGTTCATATAGGAAAGGCACTATTTCTCCTTCATTTCTGAAGGATAGCTTTTCTGGGTAAAGTATTCTTGGCTGGCAGTTTCTTTCTCAGCACTTTAAGTATATCTTTCCTCTCTCTCCTGACTTATAAGGTTTCTGCTGGGAAATCTGCTCTTAGTCTGCTGGGGATTCACTTATAAGTGACTTGACACTTTTCTCTTGCTGTTTTTAGAATTCTCTCTTTGTTGGGCCGGCCCGGTGGTGCACTGCTACAGTGCGCCGCTTGGGAGCATGGTGGCGCTCCCACTGAGGGTTCGGATCCCACATACAGACCGGTTCCCACTCAGTGAGCTAGGTGTGGGAGCAACGCTGAGGGTTGCGATCCCGTTGCCGGTCCCAGTCCGGTATGGGTGCGACACTGAGGATTGCGATCCATTGCCGGACATGAAAAAAGACAAAAAGGAGAAAAAAAAAACAAAAAAAAACAAAACAAGAATTCTCTCTTTGTCTTTGGTTTTTGACAATTTGACTACAGTGTGCCTCAGAGAGGACTTTTCTGGCCTAAATCTGTTTGGAGATCTTTGAGCCTCTTGAAACTGTAAATCCATTTCTCTCTCACTACATGGAAGGTTTTCAGCTATTATTTCATTAAAAAGATTTTCTATGCTTTTTACCTTCTATATTTCTTCTGGAACACCCATAATATGTATGAATGTACACTTAAAGTTGTCCCATGGATCTCACAGGCTTTTTTCATTTAAATTTTTTTTTTTCCATCTAACTGGGTTCTTTCAAAAGCTTGTCATCAAGTCCACAAATTTTCTCTTCTGCTTTATCTACCCCATTGCTTAACTCTCAGTTGTATTTTTATTTCATTAAATAAATGCTTTTGTTCCAAGATTTTTTTCTTGGTTATTTTTTATGATCGATACCTTTTTTGAATGTATTTTTTCAGACCTGAATTGTTCTCATTTTGTTGTGTTTTCTATCTACATTTTCTTGCATCTCCTTGAGTTTCCTTAAGGATACTATTTGAAAAATTCTTTTCAGACCCTTATAAACCCTTTTCTTTGGAGTCTTGTACTAAATAATTATTGTATTCCTTTGGTGAAGTCATGTTTCCTTGTTTTTTCACTTTTCTTATATTCCTATGTTGATGTCTGGGTATCTGGCAGAACAGTTGATTCTTCTAATTCTCTGGAGTAGGTATGGAAGGGAGAGAAGCTTTCCTGTATATGTGTTCTATATTGTCAGTCAAGTAGGGTGTTTTTGGTTTGGTCCTGGGTGACTCCATTAGTGGAGTTTCTATGTGATTTCTTCAATTATATTCAATGCTGCAGTTGTCTGTGACTGCTTCCTTGGCTTAGGTGTGTGGTGCTTGGCAGCTCCTTGCTGGGGTGGTCAATGTTGGGCTGGGTCACAGTGGTTATAAATGAGGTCTTGAGCTTTTGGGAGAAACTTTGGGATGTCCATCAGCTCTTCACCTGGACCGGGTGACCCTGAGTGAGCTCACTGGTGCCCCAAACAGGATCCTGTACCCCTGTTAGTGGGACTGATGTGCAATGCACCTCTTCAGCTTAAATGGGCAACCCTGGGTGGGCTTGCTGGGGTCATGGTCCTAACCTTGGACTTTGAGGAGACAGTGAGGTTCTCAACAGCTCCTTAGCTGAAATGGGAGACTCAGGTGGGGTCACTGTGACTTTGAATTTGGCCCTTAACACCCAAAAGCTGCACTGGGGAGCTCGGCAGCTTCCTAACTAAAATGGGCAACACTCGGGGAGGTCACAGGGGCTGTAGGCAGGACCTTGTTCCCTCAAGAGAGATGTCGGGGGTGCTGTGCATATCCTCAGAAGGAGTGGGCCACTCTGGGTGAGTCTGCCCCTCAGTTAAAATGGGCTGCCCTGCACAAGGTCACTGAAGTTGTGAGTGCACCCTTGTGTCCTCAGGAAAGATGCTGGGTCATTCTGAAGCTCTTCATCTAAAGTGAGCCATACTGGTTGAGGTTGCTGTGGATGTGCCCCACAACCTCAAGAGAGACACTGGGTCACTCTGCTAGTCCTCAGCTGGAGTGGACCTCCCTACAGTAGCTAAATAAGGGTGTGGCCTGGCCCCTGTGCCCCCTAGAGATATCCTGGATTTTCTGAAGCTCCCCAGCTATAGCAAGTGTCCCTGGGTGGGCTCAGATGGGGCTCTGTGACTTCGAGAGAGGGGCTTACAGGTGCTCCAAATTTTTCCACTAAAGTGCATGGCTCTGGGTAGGTTTGTTAGAGCCATGGCAGGACTCTGTGCCCGGGGGAGAGGGCATGAGTATGCCACTGAAGACAGCAGGGCTGCCATCAGTGGCAGAAGACCCCTATGGTCAGCTTTCTGGCTGCAGAATGTGCACAAACAGGCTCCCTCTGTCTTGGGGGTAGCCCTCCACACTGTGCTGAAATGCCAGTTTGCAAGGTATAGGGTGCCACATGGGCTTCGGTGTCAGGGTTGCAGTGTGATTAGGGGGTCTTAGGAATATGGAGATGCTGCTGCTATTGGGCCCCAGGGCAAAATGCACTCAGGCATTGGCTCCAATCCCCAAATATCAATGTACTGCAGCAGCCCAGAACCCAGGATGTGGGAAGCTCAGTATGAATTCCCTCCGTGGATTAATGCAGTTGTGCGGCCTTGCAGCAGCTCCCCATACTTGGCTCATGGCCTAAAAGGGCCACATGGCTCCATTATAGCTTGGATTGCAGGTGTTCACTTACCTTTTTCCTGAAGGCAGAAGTTCCTCTTGATTCCCTGCTGCTCCTGACTAGGGGGTGGAGTGGTGGAGGCCAGGTGTCTTTTTCTGTTCTCTGTGTGGCTATCCTGAGGTTCTGTGCTCACTATTGTTTTTGTTACTCCTTGGATGTGTTCCAGAGCTCTCCTTTTGTTATTTTCATCAAATGTAGTTTTGTGTTCCTTGTTTTTATCTCTCTTTGTGAGAAAGAGGAGTGGTAGAGTCTTCAAGTTGACCATCTTGTTCTGTCCCAGTCAATGAAGTTTTATAATTACCGTGGTAGCTTTTATCATTAGCTTGAGTTTTAGCCCTTCCCTGTCTCCAGGATAATGGCCGTGTAACTTTGCAATGCCCTCCCATTGTGGGTGGGTGTTCTGTCCTACCTCTTGGATATGGACTCAGCCATGTTATTTGTTTTGGCCAGTGGGATGTTAGCAGATGTGCTATAAGCAGATTTACTTGTTCAGTTTGTTTTTTCTCATGAGCGTCTGCCATCACTTTAAGAGCATGATAGGCTAGGAGATAAGAGACACGAAGAGATGAAGCAGAGCCAGGTCACTGTGGTAACTGCAGCTGCAGGCCGGCCTAGATCAGCCAACAACCAGCTCATGCCTGGATGCATGAGAGCTCAGAGCCATAAGCTTAGCTAACTCCTAGGTAGTCTCAGACATGTGAGCAGTAGGCTTCTCCTTGTCAGCTCCTCAAGTCTTGCAGTTGTTTATTACTCAGCATTATTGTGGTAATAGTTATTACAAGTATAAAACATAAAACTCAAAAATTTTTTGAGTGTTGTTTTTTCCAATTAACTCTTAAAACCAGAGATAACTTTTATTGATTGATAGAATGAGACAAGTTTCAATGGAAATTTCTTCCTTTTTTTTTATTTGTTTTTATTAATAGGAATTGGAAATTTCTTCCTTTTAAAACAAAATTCACAAAAGAAATCACTGAGAAAATGTTTTTGCATAAATAAGTGGATGAGAATAGAAGTTTTATAATAGCATTGTTACTTAATTATTTGGACTCTACTAAATAATATGCTAAAAGTCTCAGCATAATATTAACAAAAATAATTTTAAATGATAAATCACTTAACAGCTCAATTAAGTCCTCCTTCAATTTGATTCAATACAAAGAATTAGAAACCATCTAACATAAACTTTATTTATCCAGTCAATAAAGTCATCTGATTTCACATTTTCTGGGAAGTATCAAAATTTTCTTCACCAAGCCATGTACATTAATTATACTTGCTGTTCTTTCATGTGGAAGTAAGATGTAAAGTACCTTAACATTGGGAACAGTTAATTCATAGACATCATCCTATTGCCTGTGAATATTTACATATTTGTGTCAAAATTGAATTTTCTAGATTATCTCTATGCACCTTAAAAGGCATGACAAAGGGCAGAGATGGGGGCATGTGAAATTTATTGTAAATAGATTAGCAATTTTGTTTCACAATCAAAAACAATTAAGTTTCTTACTTAGCGGGGCTGGCCCGGTGGCGCACTGCTACAGTGCGCCGCTTGAGAGCGCAGCGGCGCTCCCACCGAGGGTTCGGATCCCACATACAGACCGGTTCCCGCTCACTGGCTGAGCGAGGTGCGGGTGCGACACTGCGGGTTGCGATCCTGTTGCCAGACATGAAAAAAGACAAAAAGGAAAAAAAAAAAAAAAGTTTCTTACTTAGCATTTGGCAGCATGTCATCTGCCAAGAAAGAGTAATTCTGAATAAATAAAGCTACTTTTCTAAGGTTCAGGGCATTCATCCAAGACAAAGGGCAGAGATGGGGGCATGTGAAATTTATTGTAAATAGATTAGCAATTTTGTTTCATAATCAAAAACAATTAAGTTTCTTACTTAGCATTTGGCAGCATGTCATCTGCCAAGAAAGAGTAATTAATTTTGAATAAATAAAGCTACTTTTCTAAGGTTTAGGGCATTCATCTAGGAATGCATCCAAGAGTGTATTTTAATCTACATTGTGAAAATTAACTTCAAGAGAAGAGATGATATTGGACTAATAGTAAGTCTCAGTTTGAAACTTGTATTAATAATTGTTAAGTACATGATTTGCTATCGGAGACAAAACATGTTTCTCATATACTGATGTAAATGCAGTAAGCACATACAAGGAATGCACAAAAGAACAGATAAGTGAAAAGCAAATTAAAGAATGACTGTGACTCCAAACCTGAGTTTTGTATTCATATTACTGATGATTATAGAATTATAGCAGTGGTCTCAACTGGGGACAATTTTACCACCAGGGGACACTTGACAGTGTCTAAACACATTTTTGTTTCTCACAAATGATGAGGTGCTACTGGCATCTAGTGAAAAAAGGCCAGTGATACTGTTGAACATTCTACAATGCACAGAACAGTCACAGCAACAAAGAATTATCTATTCTAAGATGTCAATAGTACTTAGGTCAAAAAATTCTGACTTAGTCTAAACAATTTAGATGCATACATGCTATTCCATGTATCAGTAATGGTTCCTTTTCATTGCTTACTAGTATTACAATGAGCAGATACAACATTTATTTTGAATAAATAAAGCTACTTTTCTAAGGTTTAGGGCATTCATCTAGGAATGCATCCAAGAGTGTATTTTAATCTACATTGTGAAAATTAACTTCAAGAGAAGAGATGATATTGGACTAATAGTAAGTCTCAGTTTGAAACTTGTATTAATAATTGTTAAGTACATGATTTGCTATCGGAGACAAAACATGTTTCTCATATACCAATGTAAATGCAGTAAGCACATACAAGGAATGCACAAAAGAACAGATAAGTGAAAAGCAATTAAAGAATGACTGTGACTCCAAACCTGAGTTTTGTATTCATATTACTGATGATTATAGAATTATAGCAGTGGTCTCAACTGGGGACAATTTTACCACCAGGGGACACTTGACAGTGTCTAAACACATTTTTGTTTCTCACAAATGATGAGGTGCTACTGGCATCTAGTGAAAAAAGGCCAGTGATACTGTTGAACATTCTACAATGCACAGAACAGTCACAGCAACAAAGAATTATCTATTCTAAGATGTCAATAGTACTTAGGTCAAAAAATTCTGACTTAGTCTAAACAATTTAGATGCATACATGCTATTCCATGTATCAGTAATGGTTCCTTTTCATTGCTTACTAGTATTACAATGAGCAGATACAACATTTATTTATTTATTTAAATTTATTTTTTCTTAATTGACACATAATAATTGGATGTATTTACAGGGTGCATTGTATCATTGGATATATGCATCCAATGTGCAATGATCAAATTAGAGTAACTTGTGTATTTATCACCACAAACATATGTCATTTCTTTATGTTGGGAATATTCAAAATCCTCTCCATTAATTATTTGAAATTTTACAATAAATTGTTAACTGTAGTCTCCTTACAGTGCTATTGAACACTAAAACTTCTTATCTAACTGCAATTTTGTATCCATTGACCACCCTCTCCTTATCTCCCCCCTGTTATTTGTCTCTAGTAACTGTTATGCTACTCTCTACTTCTATGACATCAACTTTTTTAGCTTCCACTAAAAGTAAAGCAAGTTATGCGGGGGGGGTACAAAATAGGTCTTAAAACATTTAACAAGACTAAGATCATAGAAAATATGTTCTCTGACCACAGTAACAGAAGGAAATTTAGAAAATTCACAAATGTGTGGAAATTAAACAACACTCTCTTAATTAAACCATGGATAAAAAGAAAAAAAATCACAGGGAAATTAGACAGTACTTTGAGATAAAAACTGAAGTAGAACATATCAAAATGTATAGTATGCAGGGCTCATGCAGTGCTTAGAGGAAAATTTATACTTGTGAACACCTATATTAAAAATAAGAAAACATCTCAAATCAGTAATGCAAACTTCTACCTTAAGAAAATAGAAAAAGAAGAGTAAACTAAATCAAAACCAAAGATTACAACAAAAATATATGAAATAAGGAACTGAAAAACAATAGACAAAATCAACAAAACCAAAAGTTGATTTATTAAAAAGATCAACAAAATTTTCAAAACTTTATCTAGATTGGCCAAGAAAAAAGAGAGAAGACTGAAATTACTAAAATCAGAAATAAAGCATGGCATTATTATATTGTCATTATGGGTTTTGTGGTGCCAAGATTGAGTTTCTTTCTCTTTCTCATTTGCATTTTTTGTTCTACCAGTGGGTTTTGTTCTTTCTTGTGTATTTGTGGTAGTGATTATTGTTTTTCAGATTTCAGATGCAGTATGTCCTTGAGAATTTTTTATAGGGCTGGTCGTGTGGTGGTGAACTCCCACAGTTTTTGTTTGCCTGGAAAATACACTATTTTCCCCTTATTTCTGAAGGATAGCCTTGCTGAGTATAATATTCTTAGTTGGCAGTTTCTTTCTTTTAATATTTTGAATATATAATCCCATTTCTTCTGGCCTGTAGAGTTTCTGTTAAGAAGTCTGTGGGTAGTCTGTTAGGAGCTCCTTTATATGTGACTTGACACTTTTCTCTTTCTGTTTTTAAGACTCCCACTTTGTCTTTGAGCTTTGCCAGTTTGACTATACTGTGTCTTGGAAAGGATCTTTTTGTGTTGCATCTATTTGGGGATCTTTGAGCCTCCTGGATCTGAAGGTCCATGTCTCTCCCCATACCCAGGAAGTTATTATTTCATTGAATAGGTTTTCCATGCCTTTTCCTTTCTCCTCCCGTTCTGGAACACCCATGATTTGAATGGTTGTGCTCTTAAGGTTGTCTGCTAATTCTCTTAGATTTTCTTAATTTTTTAAAATTCTTTTTTCCTTTTTTGTCCCCATGGGCTATTTCAAAAAGATTATCTTCAAGATCAGACATTCTTTCT
The DNA here is from genome assembly GCF_000696425.1 of Galeopterus variegatus. Taxonomy (NCBI): domain Eukaryota; kingdom Metazoa; phylum Chordata; class Mammalia; order Dermoptera; family Cynocephalidae; genus Galeopterus; species Galeopterus variegatus. Next base: position 199,109 of record NW_007728451.1, on the reverse strand, counting down.
TCTGCTTGTCCTAGCCTGCTGTTTAAGCTAATGCTTGTGTTTTTTATTTTGTTGAGTGAATCTTTCAGTTCCATGAATTCTGCTACATTCTGTTTTAAGGTATTAATCTCTTCGTAAATTTCTTCCTTCATATCCTGGATTTTTTTTTCTTGTTTTGTTATGTCATCTGACTGAGTCTTCTTGTATCTCAGTGATTTTGCTTAAGATTGTTGGTCTGAATTCTTTTTCAGTCATTTCAAGGGATTCCTGCTCTATAGGGTCTGGTATCTGAGAATTTCTGTATAGTGTATTCTATTGGTGGTATCATATTTTTTTGGATTTTTGTATTTCTAGTATCTCTACATTGATGTCTGGTCATCTGATAGAGAAGTTGCTTCTTCTATTACTTGAGTGGGCTTTAAGGAGAGAAACTTCCTCTTCTTTTCCCAGTCTCTACTAGTGACCCCCCTTGTGTCACTGCTGTTGGGTTTCTGGCAAGCTTCCTGCATGGTGGCTGTGGCTACTGCTGTGGCATCAAGCTGCTTTTGTGGCAGCTGTGGCTGTGGTGGGCCATTAGCATGAAAGTGGTGTTTTTAGCATGCTCTCTTGCCTGTTTCTGGGAAGAGAGTGCTGCCCTTGGTTCCTGTCCAGAACCCCAGGCATTGCTCTCTTGCCTTCTTCTGGGCAGAGGAAGCTGCCATTGGCTCCTACATAGGACCCTGGGCATTGCTCTCTTGCCTGCTTCCAGGTGGAGGGACTTCAGTGGTTTTATTCTAATCCAAGTAAGGTAAAACAAATAAAAAATAAATTTTTTTAGTTTTTGGTTTTTTCAGATCAAAATTGTTTATTCTTCTCTGCTAACCTCTTTCTTCAGCCACTCTGTTACACCCCCAAGGGCACCAGGGAGTCCCAGTATACATGCACATATACATATACGAATATATACTTATGTATATACTGCATACATATGCACATCTGTGTATATATATAATATACACGCATGTAAAATCTACATAGTGTATGTGTGTCTGTGTATATATACACATGGATATACACATATACATATATATTGTTTCTTTGCCTCCCACGGATTTGTCACCCCATTTCCCCTGGGTGACGGAGCCACAAAGGATTACTCAAAGCCCATCTCTTCTGAGCAGTGAGAAACCCCAAAGTGGTTAATCTCCCAGAACCCTCAAGAGAGAGTCATTTCTTTCATTGGGGAAATTAATGACGAATTGGGGTTCTCTTCCCACATTTATTCTCCAGACCAGGAAGTTACAGGAAGATAACATAGGTGGGGTTATAGTTTAATAATATAGGCTGGTAACATTCAGTAAAACAAGCAAAGTGACATTCCATAAGGCAATTTAAGTGATCGACCAACAAAAGCTTGATCTTAGCATACATTCCTTCTCCGTACACAGCTTCCCAGTATCTTTACATATCAATCAGTAACTTGTCTGTCTTTGAACCAGGAAACTTGCTGTGTTACAATTCTTTATCTTATAACAGAGACTATAGCCTGGGGAAAATTTCCTGTTTTTTGCAAGGTCAACATTTTATATATACTTTTAAGAAGTTAGACTAAACCTGAAAGTACAAGAAACTAGGCCCTGTGAAATATATTTGCTCTATAGTATACTCCACAATATATATGTATACATATTTAAATCTGTCTTTCCAGAGAAAACAAATATAGAGAAAGTGTGGTCTCTGAGTCCCTGGAAGCTTTCCGTTTCTAGGGTCTACTCTTTTTCCTAGAGTCAATATATATTCCTCCTTTTATATTGTTTTACTTATACTTACATAAATAAAACATTTTACTGTAGCTCAGAGTAGCTCAAGTTGATCATTATTACTTGGACCTGAATAATCTCAACCAACTTCGATAAACTTTTAGCAGCAATTTGTTGTTTTTGAGACTGCTCATATTCTTCTCTTAAGTGTTAGCTAGGTTCCAGAGATCAAAGACAACACAAAGCAATTTCCACATTCCCATATCTTGTGTTCCCTAGAGAAGCAAGGTTTGGATCATCTTCTAGTTTTAGCTTTAAATGGAATTATTGACACTATAAGGATCCCAGGGAAGCAGAAATACCAATGAATGCTCTATTTCTCGGCTCAAGATTCTGTGTTGACACCACCAATTGAAGGCATCCACCCAACGAAAGTCTAGCATGTAGCCTAGGTTATTGGATTGAATACCTGAGTTTTGTGCGATAGATTCTAGAACTATTTTTATCTCTGGAATCAATCAGAATTGATTGATTAAAGGGATATGCTACAGGTCAAATGTGTCCCCAAACAGTTTATGTATTGGAAACTTTATCTCCACTGTAACAGATTAAGAGGGTGGTAATTGAAAGGTGGGGCCTTTAAGAGGTGATTAGATTTTTGACAACGGCACCCTTGTGAATGGATTGATCCATTCATGGAGTAATGAGCTTGGTTCTAATGGCTTTATAAGGAAAGCGAGCGAAAAGGTTAACTCTCTCTGTTCCTCGGGCCATTTTCTCCATGTAACACCCTTTGTCACTATAGAGAATCACCAAGCAGAAAAAGGCCCTCCCCACGTGTGTTCCCTGAAGTTTGTACTTTCCAGCCACCATACTGTAAGCAACAAATTTCATTTCTTTATGATTTACCAAGTTTCAGATTTTCTGTTACAAGCAACAAGAACAACTAATACAGGGTATAAACTAAGTTAAATGACTCCCTGGTTTTAATCTTTTTTTAGAAATGGGGAGTTGTGGTATAGAATCACACAATGGATCATAGTCCACAAGAGAATGTTGTTTTTCAGAGTCTGATATCACTAGAATGTAATTATTCCAGACCCCAAAAGAAAGAATGTTTAAGAAGTACTTTTAATCTTCCAACCTATACAGTGGTAAGCACTTTATTTAGGTTTTTTCCTTTAATTCTAACATGATTCTACAAAATAAAATTAAACTATTATTCTTATTATTCTTTCCAATTATAGATCAGAAACAGAGACAGTGGTCAGAAACCCATACTACATTTTTAAATGTTCGTTTAGCCTTAGCTATCTGTCATGAGATATATCCCAGAGGTTCAGAGTCCTAGCTTGGGAGTCATAATAACTGAGTTCGGATTCTGAATTGGCCACTTACTCGTTGAGTGGCCTTGGACAGAGAGTGTAAATGCTCTCTAGTGTGGTTTTCTTTTCTATATGACCACGCCTACCCTCAGGGTAGTTATCAGTACTAAATGAGTTAAAGTTTGTGAAGCACTTAGAATGCTGCTGGAACATTTTAAGGGCTATCTAGATGTGAGCTATTATTATTGCATTGCCATTTCTCCCTCCCTTTATTGTGTCTCTGTGATTCCTTTAATACTGTCTTAAATCAGAGCTTTCCATTTTGATATACAACCAAGTTGTGTCACAGCTGCCAGAGGAGCTGGTCACAGGGACCAAGTCCTGGAATGTAAATTAGAATAGGAAAAGTGGGGTACAAAGAAGAGCTAGATTCCTAAGTTTCTGCCTCAATGTGAAGGCAGGCTGTCCGGAAGCCTCTGTTTATTCAGAGAATGGGCATAGAGTCCCAGGGCTATGGAGGCAGTGGTCCACTCTTATAGGTTGACAACTTCATCATTTTTCAGCCTAGCTGGGCACCTATCTTCAAACACTACCAATACTTTGAAAATGAAGAATTTGATTTTATTTTGCCTAAAGATATTTATTTATTTTTAATTGAAACATAAATAATTATACATATTTATGGAATACACAGTTGACTACTGGCATTTGTGTACAATATGTGATGATCAACTCAATATTACTACCATGTTCATTATTGCAAATTTTAATTACTCTTTGTGTCCCTTACCCGATTTCTCCCTCAGCCCCCTTCCCCCTCCCCCTTTCCCACCTCTAGTGTTCTCTCCTTCTGAAAGTTCACCATATTATTGTGGTCTTTCTTTCTTTCTTTCCTTCTTTCTTTCTTTCCTTCTTTCTTTCTTTCTTAGCTCTCAGTTATGAATGAGGACATATGGTACTTCTTTTTCTGTGCCTGGCTTATTTCATTTAATATAATTTTCTCCAAGATCATTTGTGTTGCTGTGAATGTCAGAATTTCATTCCTTTTATGGCAGAGCAGTATTCTATGGTGTATATATACCACATTTTCCTTAGCCAGTCATCCATCAATGGACATTTAGGTTGGTTCCATACTTTGGCTGTTGTAAATAGAGCTGTGATAAACATGGGAGTGCAGGTATCCCTTCGACATGATGATTTTCATTCCTTTGGAGATATACCCAGAAGTGGGTTTGCTGTATCATTTGGTAGATCTGCCTGTAGTTGTTTGAAAAACCTTCATAGTTTTTTCCATAATAGCTGTACTAATTTATAGTCCTACCAACAGTGTAGACAATTCCCCCTTTCTCTACCTCCTCACCAGCATTTGTTAGTGTGCCTTTTTTATTATAACCAGTCTAACTGGGGTGAGATGATATCTAAAAGTGGTTTTGATTTTCATTTCTCCAATGACTAGTGATGTTGAGCATTTTTTCATGTACCTGTTGGCCATTTTTATGTCTTCTTTTGAAAAATATCAATTCAGCTCCGTTGCCTATTTTTGACTTGGGTTATATGTTCTTTTATTGTGAAGTTGTTTGATTGAGTTACTTACATATTCTGGACATTAATCCCTTGTTGGATGTATAGTTTGAAAATAGTATTAGAAGCACTAGCCAGAGGAATCAGTCAAGAAAAAGAAATAAAGGACATCCAGATAGGAAAAGATGAAGTCAAGTTGTCCCTATCCGCAGATGACATGATTCTATATGTGGAAAAACCTAAAGAATCTAATGAAGGACTCTTCGAGCTGATAAACAATTTCAGTAAAGTTGCAAGATACAAAATCAATACCCCAGAATCAGTGGCATGTTTATTCTCCAATAACAAAGTAGCTGAAAAAGAAGTCAAGAAAGCAAGTCCATTTACAATAGCAACCAAAATAAATAAATAAATAAATAAATAAAACACCTAGGAATCAATTTAACCAAGGAGGTGGAAGATCTACAATGAGAACTACAAATCATTGCAGAAAGAAATTAAAGACACAAAAAACAGACATTCTATGCTCTTGGATTAGAAGAATCAACACTGTGAAAATGTCCATACTATCCAAAGCGATCTACAGATTCAATGCAATCCCCATCAAAATACCAATGACATTCTTCACAGAAATAGAAAAAACAACCCTAACATTCATACAGAACAACAAAAGACCCCGAACAGCCAAAGCAATCCTGAGCAAAACAAACAAATAAATAAATAAAGCCAAAGGCATAACAGTACCTGATTTCAAATTTATACTACAAAGCAAAACAAAACAGCATGTTGCTAGCATCAAAACAGACACATGGACCAATGGAACAGAATAGAGAACCCACAAATCAACCCACATACTTACAATAAACTGATCTTTGACAAAGGCAACAAGAACATACATTGGGGAAAAGAACTGCCTCTTCAATATATGGTTCCAGGACAACTGGACATCCATAAGAAGAAGAATGAAACTAGACCTGTGCCTCTTGCCATATATTAAAATCAACTCAAAATGGATTAAGACGGGAAACTATAACATTAATAAAAGATAATATAGATGAAATGTTCCAGGGAATAAGACTTGGCAAAGACTTTAGGATTAAGAGCCCAAAACCACAAGCAACAAAAGAAAAATGAAATAAATGGGATTATATCAAACTAAAAAGCTTCTGCACAGCAAAAGAAACAATCAACAGAATGAAAAGACATCCTATTTTGCCTAAATTTAATGAATTTCATAGATTAAACATAATCTATGGTGTCTTCTCCCCAAATTCCTTACATGAATATGCTTTGACTACCAATTTTTATACATGTCTTGACCCTCAAATCATAGTTGATAGGATTTGAGATAGACAAGGACTCACTTTAAGTTTTTCTTCCATGAATTTGGGCCTGGAATATAGAAATGCTAGTCAGTCTTGGACTGAGAACATGTAAAGTATGAGGTAACTTGGCTCATGGAGAAACATATACCCTTGATACTCATATGTGACAGGCTGAGTAAGACCCCTCAAAGGTATCCAGGTCCTAATCTCTAGAATCTTTGTGTGTTACGTTATATGGCAAAAGGGACTTTACAGATGGGATTAAGTTAAGGATTTTGATGTGGGCATATCATCCTGAATTATCTAGATGGTCCCTAAATATAATCACATGTCCTTATAGGAGGGAGGCAGAGGGAGATTTGGCTGCAGAAGAGAAAAAGGTGATGTGATAATGATGGAAGCAGAGTGAGGAAAGGTGACATAATGTACAGTCACAAGCCAAGGAGTGAAGGCAGACTCTACAAGCCAGAAAAGGCGAGGAAACGGATTCTCCCTTCGAACCTCTAAAAGAAACCGGCCCTGTTGACATCCTGATTTTAGCCACATTTGGACTTCGACTGCCATAAATATAATACATTGTGTTGCTTTAAGTCACTAAATTTGCAATAATTTGTCATAGCAGCAGTAGGAAACTAATATATCAGAGAGATAAAAATCATATTGAAAGTCTGATGTTAAGCCACGCAACTCAACCTAGCAAACCCCCGTGAGAAAAAACTAGTTAGAAAACCGAGCTTTCGCTGGCCCGGTGGTGCACTGCTACAGTGTGCCGCTTGGGAGTGCAGTGGCGCTCCCGCCGAGGGTTCGGATCCCACATACAGACCGGCCGCTCACTGGTTGAGCGAGG
>NW_007728451.1:157919-191373 GCF_000696425.1 Galeopterus variegatus | reverse complement strand
CTCACTGGCTGAGCGAGGTGCGGGCGCAACACCGAGGGTTGCGATCCCGTTGCCGGTCCCGGTCCGGTGCGGGCGCGACACTGAGGGTTGCGATCCGTTGCCGGTCACGAAAAAAGACAAAAAAAGGAAAAAAAAATAAAAAAGAAAACTGAACTTTCACTCATGGCCACATAATTTAATTTAATAGAATGTCTCAAAGCTCCTCAGAGGGTACCCAGGATCAAAAGCAATGAAGCTAAGGTATTTTGACAGATCATTTGGAGCACTTTGTAGGAGAAAGGGAAGGATACCAGAGAAGACACTTTTCAAAGTAGACTTTATTTTCAGACACAAAAGCATAAACAAAGAGAATTCTTTCATCAAAGAAGTCTTCAAGGAAAGAAAGTATCCCTTTTAAAGAGTTCTCTTGGTACTCATGATTGGCATTGGGTGATTTGAAATCCAAGATCTCTGTAACTATAAAGGAAAAGTATGACCCTAAAGAGGGGCGCTTCTATTTTCTGTGAGCATATGAAAAAGGAGGACAAAAAATGTTATATAAGGGTGGGCTTAAGGAACACACAGACCCCAGATAATTGGATGCCTTTTGTGGCTAATGTAGATCACCATGCTCTTGTTTGTATGAATATGTTTCCACTGATAGGAAAGGTGTGAAATGAACAATGGCTCTAATCAACAATATTTCTTGGGGGTACATTTCCACTGATGCCAGCCACAAGGGCTAGCCATGAACCCGAAACCTTTTGCTATATCTTGCACTTTCTCTTTATTATCTGCTACATGTAAATAAATTGGTGTCTTCTTCTGAAAAAGATACTTTTCCAGGTGATAGCCCATTTGCCACATGTTGCCTTGTCCTCGATATTTGGGGACAGTGTAACCCATTCTCAACTCACAGGACTGTTCCATGACAAGCCAAGAGATAGGCTGCCCCTCCGGACCCAGCACACCAAATCCTGGAAAATTCTGGAGGCAGCGTTCAATGTATTTCAAGCTCCTCTCATTTTTCCCAAATTCCCACTGTTCATTTACAAAGCCTGCATGTGAGGGATCCAAGAAAATGCTCAGAGAGTTTCCTTTCCTGTCAAGAAAAAAAGTGCATTTATTCGGTCAATATTTACCAAATACTGGGATTGCAGAAAATAAACAAGATGCCATCCATTCACTTGAGGATCCTACAGCCTAGAGGAGAAATCATTTATGTGTCACTTAAAGACAGGAATACATTCTGAGAAATGCATTCTTAGGAGACTTCATCGTGTGCAAACACCATACATCATACTTACATGAAACCAGATAGCATGGTCTACATACCTAGGCTGTGTGGTATAGCTTATTGCTCCTACATGAGTAATGCATTGCACTACAATGTTATAACTGCTATGTTGTCACTGTGCGATAGGAATTTTTCAGCTCCATTATAATTTTATGGGACCACCACTGTATATGTGGCCCATTGTTGACCGAAATGTTGTTATGCAAACATGACAGCAGTGATATATATGCTTCTAAATGTCCCCAAATAACTGAAGGCAGGGAGTGGGACACTGTGTACCTTACATTTGATAGCAGACAGTCAACATGATATAGTAGAGCACATCTCAAAAAGTCCAAATTCCCTAAGGAAGATGAACACATGTTCCTGAAGAAGCTAGGGTATAAATTACATGACTGACTCTTCTTTGAAGACCTATGTATGAAATATGTGGTTTTTGAATCTTGCTTCACAAAATATCTAAATATACAAGTAATATTTCTATCCACAGATATCCCAATAAAATGTATGCCACAGGAAGGTGAGAGGCATGTTGATCTTCATGTGTACCAAAGGCCATCACCACATACCTCTAGCGAAGTACTAAAAATGCATCTAAGAAACACCAATGTAGGAAAAAGAATATTAGATTTTTGGTGCTAACTACTGGGATTCTAACCACTGATTCTCTTATTGGACAAGTTATTTGAGACTCAGTTTTCTCATCTGTAAAGTCACAATAACATCCGCTGAATGGAAAACGGAGAAAATCTCAAAGGTTTACCCCTGTCCGGGGAAGAAGAATTTTGAGAAATTTGTCAGTTTCAGAATCACTCCATGTTTGCCAGAGGGCAGTCAGAAGACACTAAATTTTCTACACGTGGTGAAACTTTTTTTTTTTTCTCTTCCATGTCTGACCTGATCCTGGACCTGCTTCCTCAAAGATCTTAAGCATCCTCACCTCCTCTCCCTCCTGCATAACCAAATGTAGAGTGGCAAGATATCAAGATACACATTTGGGCTTAGAGGAAAGAGTCACTTTAGAGGAGGTACTTCATTCCAGATTTCCAGATTTTTAATGTTAGGTATTATTTAATTTCAATTTACCATTTTCCCCTGTGCATATGTTTCTCTTAAGATTCTTAGGGGAACACAGGTGGGCCAAAGCAGAATTTGAATGTTGTTAGTTCTCCTGGCTAAATCAGTTGAATTGTGTGACTGTGTGTTTAGATTTTAATTAAATTTTTGAATTAGTAATACAACTATTAAGCATAAATGGACTGTTAATTTGAAGTAATCCTTTCTTCTTTCTCTGATGTCTTATTATCCAGTTAGCTTCTCTAGAGGCAACCACTAATACCAACATATTTTGTGTAACCTTCCAGATGTATTCTATGCAATTTTAGATGCGTACATAAATTTGTTTATTTATACAAGTGATAACATGCTATATATGCTGTCTGTCCATGTTAGTCATCTTTCTTTTCACTTAGCAATATATTTTTGAAGTCTTTTTTTGTAAGTTCACAAAGAGCTGCTCCATTCTTTTTGATGGCTGCATAGTATTCCAATTTGGTGATGTACCATAATAAATGTTTTCATTTTTCTATTAATGGATATTTAGGTTGTTTCATATGTTATGCTATTGCAAATCAAATTCATCAAAGTCTCACCATCTAGTTTGGTAATATCTTTCATTTAATATACATATTCTTTGACCCAACCATTTTAATTCTAGGACTTTGGCTTTTGGAAATATTTATACAACTCTGCAATGATCTTTTTAAGAGTATATTCATTGCAGAAGTTGCATATGTTGTGGAAAAAAAATAAAATAAGAACAACTCACACACAGAGAGTATTAAAAACTTACATACCAAAGTCAAGAAGATTTACTCCTGGCAGTAAGATTGAGGGGAACCTAAGTGGACAGACTTTTACATTTTACTTTGTATACCTGTGTATTTTCTATATTATGTAGTACATTTGTAAAACAGAAAATTTAAGTAAACATTTTTCAGTGTCACCATAATGTCCAATACCCTCTCAGAAGGACTCTTGTGAGGCCTAAGTGAGTTAATATATGTAAAGGACCTTATCTAATGAAGGCTTTGCCCATGCTCAGCAAACATTAACTAACATAGTTCCCTTCTTTACCTATGCAACTGTATACCCCTTCATAATTTAGTCTCAGATACTACATTTCCAAGTATAGTCTTTATGCATCTGTCAAAGGATTAATATGCATAATATATAAGGAACTCAAGCAATTCTACTGTAAAGAAAACAAATAAATTTAAAAATGGGCAAAGGAGCCGAATAGACATTTTTCAAAGGAAGACATACAAATGGCCAACAGGTACATGAAAAAAATGCTCAACATCACCAGTCAACAGGGAAATGCAAATTAAAACCATATTGAGATGCCACCTCACACCAGTTAGACTGGCTATAATCAAAAAGATGGTGAATAACAAATACTGGCGAGGGTGTGGAGAGAAGGGAACACTCCTGCACTGTTGGTGGGACTGTAAATTAGTACAATCACTATGGAAAACAGTATGGAGGTTTCTCAAACAACTACAGATAGGTCTTCCACATGATCCAGCAATCCCACTGTTGGGTATATACCCAGCAGAATAGAAATCATCATGTCAAAGGGAAACCTGCACTCCCATGTTCATCACAGCTCTGTTTCCAATAGCCAAGACATGGAACCAACCTAAATGCCCATCAATAGATGTTTGGATAAGGAAACTGTGGTATATATACACCATGGAATACTACTCAGCCATAAAAAAGAATGAAATACTCCTACTTGCAACAACATGGATGAACCTGGAGAAACTTATGTTGAGTGATAAGCAAAGCACAGAGGGATAAATACCACATGTTCTCACCCATATGTGGAAGCTAAGAGAGAAAGAAGGAAGGAAAGAAAGACCACAGTGGTGCACTGGACCTTCAGAGAGAGAGAACATTCCTTGGGCTACAAAGTGGAGTGGGGGGTAAAGGGGGACGGAGAGGGATAAGTGCGTGGGGGACACGGGTAAAAATGCAATTTGTGGTGATGGGTATGCTGCCAGTATGAATCTGGCCCTTACATCATGGGCATGAGGTGTGACAATCAGCTTTGTATCTCATGAATATTCATAACCAATAAAAAAATGAATTAATGTATCTGGAATTTGGGAAGTAAAAGATAAAATCTCACTTCTTATCTTCATCCACTTTGTGCATTTTAAATAGCTCTGTCAATTCCATCTTTTCATCACTTGAAGTCTTGTGTTTCCTTGGTGTTTCTAGCCTGAAGAGTGCAGTCTTCAAGTAATCCACCTGCACTGATTTTGAGGCTGAAATCTTTCTTATTGCCTCATCCAAGAACCCCTGGCAACCTGGAGAGAGAAGAAGGACAGCTACTGCTTCGCCCCTTCCACAACTGCTCTGAATGGAACATGGGTCTTTGCCTTTTAACTTGGACTAGTTACCTTGGATCTGGAAAACTTGTTCCCAATTGATAACCTGGGGGCATACCAGGACTTCTTCTAACTTGTCAGGAGCTTTGGTGAAGATGTGGTAAGTGTTGGTATAATGATCCAAGTCATCCTTCATCTCCTGATATAACAAATGTCAATTATATTTACATAGCACTATAATTCACAAAATGTTCTTGCATAGGTCTAGAGTGCTAGAGATGTTTGATACCCTCTATTTTTTTCTGATAAAGGTGCAGAAAATCGCCTTGGAATCACTTGAAAAAATAAACTACTATTGATACACTGAAGATGGTTCCTTTCTGATGAAGCACTTAGGTCAGCTGTCCTCGGGAGGGCGAGTAAGTAGCTCCATTTTCTGGGATGGAAAATGTACCAGAAATGGTGTATGTTAAGGGTCAAAAAGAGAGGGAGCCTAAGGTATGAAGAAAAGTATAGGGATAAGGGTTGGGCTCAAGGCTCTGAGGTTTTGATGAGTCAGCACCTGGGAAAATTCTGACTCAGCACTCTGGGGCTGGCACAGTGATTGGCTCTGGGTTTGTATGTGAATAGACAGAGCGGACTTTTGGAAAGAGCCATCCTGCCAGAACTCACAGTAGTACCTGAGCCCAAATCTGGCTTTAGAAGCCTTTTTACCCTCTGCTGTTGGAACTTCCCCTTGGGAGTCCCTGCACACAAAAACACTTCTTAACCATTTCCAACCACAGGAGTCTATGTTGAAATATATGCCTATGATCAGAATCATGATGGAAAAAACTGACCATATGAGGTCCTAATGTTATTTACAAGTCCTGGATTATTGGCCATTGAATCAAAGTCCAAGCTTTATCTCACTATCTTACACCCTCCCCCAAGCATTCCCCCAAACAGCCCTTCCAAAACCTGTATGCATCAGAGGTGCCAAGGTTCTTTTCTCCAGCCCCAAGCTTCAATTCCTTCATTGCCACACAGATAACATCCTGTGAGTGACTGGCCTGGTATTCAGTAACTATTGCTCCCACCTCTTTCTGAGGCCGAGTAATGACCATCTGATAATCTGGCCAGGCATCCACCAGCACCTCCATGTTGAATGGGTTTTTATTTTTAATGTTGTAAATGGCACCATATACCTGTAAGAGCAACAGAACAAAAAAGGAGAAGATGAATTTTTTCTCTGAGATAGCCAAGAGTTAGAAGGACTTGATAGGACGGAGCCCAGGCTTCCAGGTTACCTCATTGGTCTCCTCATTGGAAGGTGTTGTGCCACAAGAAGGCACAATGAGTGTCCCCCCAAGATCCAAATTAATAGCTGGATTATTAGGAACTGGCTTTCCTGACATTCACTCATTCATTTTTTAAAATTCACACCATTTTTTCTCATTTTAAAAAATTTCATATCATACCATTTATTTGCTATCTGCTATATACAAGACTTGTGTTAAGTATGGAGAATGCAAAGATGAATATAAAGCCATCACTGCCTTCAAGTTAAGTTTAAAAGTATAGAGAGACACATAGTCCATTCACAATTGGACACGTGTTCTGATAGATGGATGCACATGGTGATGTTGGATCCCAAGAAGGAAATGCACTACTTGTCTAAGAAGTGGAGAGATTTACACAAGAAATTATATTTAATTCACTTAAGGTAGATAACATATCTATCCCCTGAACATTTATATTTTCTTTGAACAATACATGCATGTATTGAACAACACCTCACAAATATGTGCAATTTAATTTTAAATTTAAAAAAATTAGAAAAAAGAAACAATATTTGAATTGGGTCTTGATAGATAGCAAAGTATTTTCATGACAAAATAAAGATAGAATGAAGGCAAGTTATTTCAGGTAGTAAAAAAAGCATGAGTGAAATACTTGGAGGTGTGGCCCATGATATCATAACTGCTGAACTGTGAGGACTCTGTGGTTGTAGCATGTGGTATAAGGCAGGAGAATGTTGGGAGATGAAATATAAAAGGCTGGGGAATTTTATGACAAACTCTGTAACCCAGTGAAAGAGTGTGGACTTTATGACTTGGAGATGAACCGCAACTGTAAATTTCAAAAAAAGGGAGTGTTATGATCACTTTTGTGTCAGACAGGTGACTCTCATCACCAAGCTGCAGGTGGGCTAGTGAGATTAAAGACAGGGAGAGGGCCAAACCCGTGGCACACTGCTACAGTGCGCCGCTTGGGAGCGCGGCGGCGCTCCCGCCGAGGGTTCGGATCCCACATACAGACCAGTTCCCGCTCACTGGCTGAGCGAGGGGCGGGCGCAGCACCGAGGGTTGCGATCCCGTTGCCGGTCCCGGTCCGGTACGGGCGCGACACTGAGGGTTGCAGTCCGTTGCCGGACACGAAAAAAGACAAAAAGGAAAAAATAAATAAATAAATAAAGACAGGGAGATATTGCAAATACATGGAGGGGATAAGGAAATCTGCTAGAGATAACAGTAAAATGGATTCAGAAGATGATTAAAAGGTCAAAAAAGAAGCAACATAGGTGATTGACTGGATATGAATGTTGACATCATCTGTGCAGACAAGTTCTAACTTCACACTTGGATTTCCATCTGTCCAGGATGATTCTGAGTCCTGAATCATCCTCACACCTCAGCCCTCTCTTCTCGGCTCTTCCCATTCTCCCTTACCTTCAGGGACTCAGGGATGTTCTTTTCCAAGGATTCATACAGAATCTGAAGATTCTGGGATCCATGAAGCACAAGCATCTTGTGTGGCACTTGGGCTTCCTTCCCTTGGGAAGATGATCTAAGAAACACAAACAAAAGTGCCTGGAGAAATAAGACAGGTGTCCAGGAAGAGGAAGAATAAAAAGTCACTTTGGACAAAATACATTGGTAGTGTTGAGGGGCTTCAGAAATTACCTAGTGCAAACTTTTTATTTTACAAATGAGAAACTAACCCCCAGAGCCGCGACAAGACCTCAGGATTCCTTAGTGATCTTGCAATTCCATGGTAAGAAGTATCCTAACACGGCTTCAGAAATTACCTAGTGCAAACTTTTTATTTTACAAATGAGAAACTAACCCCCAGAGCTGCGACAAGACCTCAGGATTCCTTAGTGATCTTGCAATTCCATGGTAAGAAGTATCCTAACACGTCTGGTGAAATGAGTCTTCCCATGCCCATTTGATTCAAATCAGGTCAAGAATCTGAGAATTAAATGTCTTCAGCTGTCCAGATGCAAACAAAAAATGTGTCTCTTCAGGAAATGTTTTTGGGGACCCTCGAGGTCCCTAGGCATTGAAACACTTGCTCTAATGTTGCCATAGCAAGGGTGGTATTTTCAGCCTTTATGAAAGAATGTAACCACCTGTAAAAGATCCTGAAGACAATATTGTGGCTAGTCCCTTTATCCTGAAGGAAAATACCATAGGAAGAAATATTGTTGATTAGTGGTGATACTATCCAATATAATTTGGCAAAATCTCGAAACTGGGATTATATCTAAGCCACTTTAAAAACAGTGGAAACCCTTTTATTCAATAATTCCACATGTAGAAACTCATCCCAAGGAAACCATAATACATATGCATACAGATGTAAACACAAGGAAATTTATTGTAGTACAACATTTGGCATAGTGTAGACATTAATAAACTTTTTTTCAGTGAATGAATCGATGGGATCAGTGAGGAGTAGAAATGTGGCCCTTGGAATACTTTTTCTTGAAGACTAAGAAATCAACTCTCTTTGCTCCAGATATAGTCAATTCTCTGAAAAAAAAAATGTGGCTGCTGACAGAATCTTTCAAATAAAAAAGAAAATGCCCAACAGTGGTTTTATTTGAACTCCTAAAATCACATAGGTAAGATGTGTGTGTCTTGGGGGGGAGGTGTAGGTACACAAAAGGGATGGAATAAAGGTTGGGAATAGCCATCATTCCTTGCTGCCACCATCTATAGCACATGCTCTTCCACCCCTTTGCCATGCCACAGTCAGCTTCCCTCCATGCAGGACCCTGGCCCAGCTCCCTCCAACGGGATGCACCTCTTTCCAACTCACCCTGGAGCTCCCAGGTAGTAGAATCCTTCTTGCTTAACCTGATCCAATAGTCACTCTATTATAATTATCCACTAAAATATATTGGAGAATATAGATGTTTAACAACATCAGAGAGGAAGAGGCTGGTAGAGGAAAAAGGGTCAGAATGTGAAAAACAAGAGAAGTATCATAAAAGTAAAATAGGAAAAACTTTCAAGGAGAAAGTGACCACAGGAGGAAAGTCTGCTGAGAAACTGAGAGATGAATATAAAAACAGCCAGTGTCTTTTGGAGTTAGGAGTTTATTACTGACTTGGTAAGAGATTTGTTTGGAAATGATGGAGAAGAAACCAGGTTAAGGGAATTGGGGACTAAATGAAATGTGAGGAAATGAAGATAACTTTTTCAAAGAGCTTGACCAGAAATGGAAGAAGAAAAATATGCGAATATTAAGGAGGGAAGAAAGGTACAAGAGCTCAAAGAAAGGCTTTCTCGTATTAGATGAGACAATTAAGCATATTAATGTAACTATGGTGAGGATGTAAAATGGAAGAAATTGATAGGCTAATGGATATAATAGGAGGTGGAACAGGGAAAGAAAAATCATCTACCTCTTACAAAGCGCCAGCCAACTCAATTAGTCTTCAACCATAATTCTAAATGTAGGTGTTAGGGGTAGCTCTAGACAGGGAAAAAAATACCTTTTCCAGTGAAATATCAGAGAAAAAAATTAGGATGGGTGTAGATGCAGGTATGTAGTACATATGTGAGTACTCGGGGTTAGAAAAAAGAGCAGAAAGTTGAGAATTTATCTTTGAACATCTATTTTCTAAAAAAATTAGAATTCCTTTCTTTTCCAAAAGTCACCTTTTGGAAGTGAACGGGATGCAGTGTGCCAGGAAAGTGTAGAAAAAGAGTAAAATTTGATGGGAAATGGTTAGGGGAGTGAAAGAGTGGACTAGGAGGAGAGGAATTGTCAGGCATGTCTTAGGACTGTGTGAAGATGGGAAGCCATCATTTGGGAGTGGTACTAATCCACACAGACAAACTCAGCCCCCAGTGGAGAGAAGCAGAGAAGACAAGTTGAACCAAACCAGAGTTAGGTTTTTCAAGGCAGGAACAGCCAAAAAGATAAGGAGCAAGGTATTTAACAACATAAGAAAGAGATATTTTAAACTGACAAATTGTGGAACCTAGGAGAGAGGGGGAAAGAAGTAAAGTAGTTTGGGGATCGATCAAGTGGGAAAAAACAGAGAAAGAAGGGATGAAAGTACTTTATAAGATCAAGGAATATCAATGGTAATAGAGAACTAGAGACTGGGGTCAGAAGTTGGGCTTCTGAAGGTTAGAATTTTAGAGGCAGATCAGTTTTGGATGTATGTCTGTTGCCTTCAATTCAAGTCAGTAGAGCAGAAGCCAATAAGGGACTGGGAGGCTCAGGCATCACAGCCATCACCAGGACGTAACAGGAGTTTGATGGACAGAAATGTCTGGGAGCCAGGTGCCAAATGCAATGATTGATGGAGAGGAATTTGGCAGAGAGTAACAGGAAAGGGTGAAGTTTTATTATAGCCATATGGCACCGACTCAAAGAAGGAAGTTTTTTCTATGCAAATAGACAAGTAATATTTTAGAGGCATGGATTGGGGGTCAAGAAAATGATGATTTTTTTCTTCATTCTCAGTGTTATGATGGGGGTCTAGAAGGTGGCAGAGAAAGGTACATGTATATTGATCATTTGTCATTCGGGAAGCATTTGGACATCTACTGGTCCACAAGGATACACAGTGACTTTGTTGATTCCTAAAGTACTTCCTAGCTCCAGAGTCCTAAACATTTTTGAAAAATTAGTTCTCAACATTGAGACTCTGATGAGTGCTCCTTCCAAGGGTTTGCCGGGAAAAAAATGAATTTACAAATAAAAATTGTTTAGAACTAGGATCCTAATTAATTGAAAGGCTGAGAAAATAAAACAAGACTTTGTCTGTCCAAACTAATTCTGCTTACCTGAAATTTCTTTGTAGAGCTGTATACACACCACTTTCTGCAGTTGTTCAGTGAGGCAATGGAGAGGCTTCTGCAGACACCACCTTGTAGACTAAACCACGCGAAACTTGAACTGACTCAAGTTGTCACTGTTTAGCATAAACTTTCAAAAAGTCGTGGATTCTTACAGAGCAAACTGAATGTCCTGTCCATTAACACTGAAGTCAAAGGCTTTGGATCAGAGGAAGACTGTGTTCTCTGCTGAGCAGCCTCTATGACTATAAGAAGTTTCTCACCGGAAGCTTTTAATTTGTACATTATCACTTGTACCTGATTGGCTATGCTAAAATAATATTAAGGCAACTGTATGGATTTGGCAGAAAGTGCCCAACCGCAGCATTATTCAAATGGTGCCATTAGGGCAAACAAAAGAATTGAAAATTTTGGCCTCACTGCAAAGTAACTGGACTAATTCCTTTAATCATTTGTGACCTGGGAAAAGCCATGAATACCTCAAGGAAATCATTGTAAGTATGAGAATGGGGTTTTATACACTTTGTCTTCCAATGTGAAGGGGCCAACTAGAGGAGAGGGTTGTATACGCAAGAAAAAAAGAAACATTTACTAAGAAGTCCGGGAGGGACTAGAATTAGCTTAGGAAAGGAATAGAGGTAAAAATTGTCTCTCCATGTGTGCTCCTCAGACTATCCATGACAGGATTAATTGGAATTGCTTGTTACAAACACAGGGACCTCCCCAGAGCAACTGAATCAGAGTCTCCCTGAGTACCTAAGAATCTGTATTTTATAAAAAGCTACCTAAAAGAGTCTGATCTTCATTAACATTTTGAAGACATTGAGATAGAAGTAAAGGAAAATAAAAGCTATCAATTTTTACCCACTATCTGCATGGAGCAACTACACAAATTTTAATTATTTATGAAATGAGAAACGCAAGAGGAATACCATGCTGAGAGAAAATGAATATCTTCGCCAACATCACAAAATGAGGCTGCAGTGACACCTGTATCTGAGGCCAAAGATCTTATTTTATTAATAACCCCATTATGCCTCATAGACTGATTCCCTACACTTAGGCAGTTTATATCTTCTTATAACCCTACTTCATTCAATTCCAAGGTCATCTTAAAAATTATTGATGAGTCCTTCTTAGCACAGTGGTGAGAAGATAAAAAAAATTAAAAGAAAAAAAATCATCAACGAAGATTCACCACAATCTAGGTAGATGCTTGCTCTGTAAGGCATCAGGTTTTATAGTTTTAGTGACTGTTTTGGAACCAAAAAGGGTTCACACAATCTATCAAAGAATTTTTACATATTTATAATTTTATATAAGTAATTTGTTAATAAAACTATAATATTAAATTGCATAGAGTTATACAATCAATTAATTCTTCCTTCTTTTTAAAAATGTTGGTCTATTTCCTACCAGTCAATATATAATTTTTTGCATAATTGAGATCACACTGTGGATAGTTGAGATCACACAGTTTTGTATCCTATACCGAGTATTGCATTTTATAAAAATAGCTTATAAAGATTGTACAATTGAATTGTTCATCTTAGAAAGAATTGTGTTATATGACATTTAGACTCTTCTAGAAACTCCAGACAGGAAAGGGACATAATTGCTAATGTGTGGTTCCTGGATGTATCCTTCCTAACTACCATAGAATATAGAAGTAAATAGGTACCAGGTGGAAAAGGATTGTCAGTGTGTTAAGCAGGTGTTGGCAAGCCATTGGGAAGTTGGGACTGGAGAAACATGGTGTGGAGTAGGATGTCTGCTGGAGGGACACACACACAAGTGATGATGGCCATGGGAGCTAGTGCAATAGCCAACTGAGATGGAAAGAGGTGGATAGATTTGAGATAGTTCAAAGATAGAATTGACAAAATTTGGTGATCGATTGAGACAGAAGGAGAAGATTGACATGTAGTCTCTAGATTGATCTACTAGAAATATTAATAATTTAAATGTAAATAAGAGGTCAATTGGTAACAGTGTTATTTCACTTGAAGACCTTCTCATGTTACTGTAGTGACTATAAAACCAAAGGGCTCTCTATATTTATGAATGTGCTTACTTTTGACAGGGCTCAGTGGTCGGTAGGCTCACTCTTCCTAAATTCAGTTCTCCTGACCCTATTTTTCCTTGATGTTTCTTAAGACCAAATTCTGCAGTAAGGATTATTAGATGCCAGCCCCATCTCCATCCTCCTCTCATGCTTCATGAGGAAGAATTTGCTATTTACCAAGGAAGTCTTTTAAATATGCTTATGAATATTCAATTAGCAGACAGTGAGACTGTAACTAACAGAAATTCAAAGATATCCCCAAATTGCATGACCATAGGCTTTCAATGACAATGGCTAACATTTCTTCTCTCTCATGCTTCATGAGGAAGAATTTGCTATTTACCAAGGAAGTCTTTTAAATATGCTTATGGATATTCAATTAGCAGACAGTGAGACTGTAACTAACAGAAATTCAAAGATATCCCCAAATTGCATGACTATAGGCTTTCAATGACAATGGCTAACATTTCTTCTGCTTCTGATTGCCATCAGCTGTTTGAGACCACGTTATCTGCCAGTTTCCTTGTTGATGTGAAAACTTGAATTTCCTGAAAGACCATGGAAGGTAAAAATAGATAAATAAATACTCAGTGGTATTTTTTATGCAATTATTAATGAAGTGCCAAAGTATAAGACAGCACTTGACTCAAGGGGTGGGAAGTAAAAGAACACTTTTGAATCAAGCTGGCTTAGAAAAAAAAATATATTGAGGTCCACAATATTTAGGGTTCAATATTTATGGGAGATTCGCAAGTAAGCTGTCAGGAACTTGGACTGGAGGGTGCTGCATCCTTCCGTCCTTCCACGGGCCTCCCTACCCACTATTGTAGAGATGCAAGATAAGATAATAGTTACGACCAAGAGCTTTGAGTGATTGGGCCTGGGTTCCAATCTAGGTTCTGCAACTTACAATCTGTGTGACTTTGAGCAAACAATTTAAATCCCCCTAGCACCGATTTACAAAATTATAACATACAAACAATAATACTGTCTACATTACAGGGATGTTGTGAGGATGAAATGAAATAATGAATGGGAGGCACTAAGCATACTTTCTGGAACCTATTGCATGTTTTAAAAGTATTAGTATTATCTCTGCCATGATGCCAAGGTGGTATTTATTATTTTATTAGTAGTATTTTCTCTGCCATGATGCCAGGGTGGTATTTATTATCTGGTTGCCCACCATCCATTCTCTCTTCCTAATAATGCCACATTCTTATTCAAGAAAATAATTTACTCTCCAAGCCTTTGGTATGCAGGCAATATCAGCCAATCAGGGGCTTTCACTATAGATATTGACTCCTGAGTAGGTGATGCAATGACAGAAACGTACTTGGTAAAGTGCTGCTCTGAGGAGTCTATCGTTGTACTTTTTACTTCCTGGGCTTCTAGAATTTCCTGTAGTTATTACATCAGGGTACTTCAAAAAGTTCATGGAAAAATAGAATTAAAAGGTAATATGAATCTTTCCATAAACTTTTTGAAGATTCATTGTATTAGTTTGCTTCGGATACCATAACAAAATATCATAGGCTGGGTGGCTTAAACAACAAAAATATTTTTTTCACAGTTCTGGAGAGAAGTCCAGAGTTGGTTTCTGGTAAGGCTCTCTTCCTGGCTTGAAGACAGCCACCTCCTCATTATGTCCTCACATGGCCTTTTCTCTGTGCACTTGGGGAGAAAGGGATCTCTGGTGTCTCTTCTGTACCCCAAAGGACATTGGTCCCCTGGGATAAGGCCCCATCCTTATGACCTCATTCAACCTTAGTTACCTACCCAGAGGTTCAGTCTCCAAATACAGTCACATTGGGGGTTAAACCTTCAACATACAAATTTTGGGGAGACACAATTCAGTTCATAACAGTTACTCTGTATTCTCAAGCTGAGTTCTAAAGTCTTTTTTGCAACACTGTATCTTTATATAATAGCAATACATTTGGTATTCATTCACTTGTTGTTCATTTGATTTAAATATGTATTCAGGACTTTCATTCATTCAGTCATTTATTCAAACATACCTCTGCCACATAATTATCTGTGTGACTTCCCACAAATTAATCTAAATCTCAGCTTCTTTTTTCTGTGAAGTAGGGATAATTATACCAACCCTCCAAGTTTGTTTGCAGGGTTTCAGGTTATATCAATATATGTAATTATTAAATATTTTCCAAATAGTATTAATCTAGAGCATCCACAGATTGGAAGAGATATGTCTCTTGCTGGAAAGGGAATGCAAAGAGAAGGAAGAACTAATATTTAGTTTCTGGTTTCCAAAACTGGGACTCTCAAGCAAAGCTGTTTTTCTTCTTTTTTTCTCTTAGTGACTTTTAAAAAAAATATTAACTAATTTATTATGTGACAAATAAAAATCATGTATATTTATTGTGTAAAACATGGTGTTTTGAAATACACATACATTATGGAAGGGTTCAATTGATCTAATTAACATATGCATTACTTCACATACTTTTCATTTTTTTTAGTGAGAACACTCAAAAATGTATTTTCTTAGCATTTTATTTTCCTTTTTGTCTTTTTTCATGACCGGGAACGGGATCGCAGCCCTCAGTGTCATGCCCGTACTGCGACCAGCAACGGGATCGCAACCCTCGGTGTCCCGCCCGCACCGTGCTCAACCAGTGAGCGGACCAGTCTCTATATGGGATCCGAATCCTCGGCGGGAGCGCCGCCACACTCCCAAGCGCTGCACTCTACCGAGTGCGCCACCGGGCCAGCCCTCTTAGCATTTTTTTATTGTAACAAATTTGATTGTACATATCTGTGGGGTACAGAGTTGAACATAAATACTCGTGTGCAATATGTGATGCTCACATCAGAATAATTATTATATTCAGTAACGTACACTATCATTGCTATTTGTGGCCTTTTATGCATTCTTCCCTCTCCCTCCCTTCCTGCATTTCAGTTGTCCATTTGAAAGATCAATGTATTATTGTGAATGCTGTCTCTTTCTTTTTTTATTTTATTTACATTTACTACTTTAGCTCCCACTTATGAGTGAGAACAAACAGTATTTCTCTCTGTGCCTGGCTTATTTCACTTAATATGATTTTCTCTGAGTTCATCCATGTTGCTGCAAATAGCAATATTTCATTCTTTTTTTATGGCAGAGTAATATTCCATTGTGTAGATATACCACATTTTCCTTACCCAGTCATCTGATGATGGACATTTAGGTTGATTCTAACTCTTGTCTATTATAAATAGACCTGCGATAAACATGGGGGTGCAGATATCTCTTCAACATGATGCTTTCCATCCCTTTGGGTATATACCCAGCAGTGGAATTTCTGGATCATATGGCAGTTCTATCTGAAGTTGTTTAAGGAATCCCCATATCATTTTCCATAACAGCTGCACCAATTTACAGTCCCACTAACAGTGTAGGAGGGTTGCCTTATCTCCACATCCTCACCAGCATTTGTTATTCTCTGTCTTTTTTTTTTTTTTTTTTTTCTTTTGTCTTTTTTCCGTGTCCGGCAACGGATCACAACCCTCAGTGTTGACGCCGTACCGGACCGGGGACCGGCAACGGGATTGCAAGCCTCGGTGTTGCTCCCATGCCTCGCTCAGCCAGTGAGCAGGAACTGGTTTGTATGTGGGATCCGAACCCTCGGACGGGAGCGCCGCCGCGCTTCCCAAACGGCGCACTATCCAGTGCGCCACCGGGCCGGCCCCATTCTCTGTCTTTTTGATTATAGCCAATCTAACTGGGGTGAGATGCTATATTAATATGGTTTTGATTTGCATTTCCCCAATGCTGAGTGAAATTGAGCAGTTTTTCATGTGTCTGTTGGCCATTTGTATATCTTCCTTTGAGAGATGCCTATTCAGTTACTTTGGCCATTTTTTAATTGGATTATTTGTTTTGTTTTGTTTTTTTTTTTACTGTGTAGTTGTTTAGTTCCTTGTATATTAAGGATATTAAACCATTGTTAAATAGATAGTTTGCAAATATTTTATCCCACTCCATAGGTTGTCTTTTTGCTCTGTTAATTTTCTTTTGCTGTGCAGAAGCTTTGTAGTTTGATATAATCCCATTTGTCTATTTTTCCTTTAGTTGCCTGTGATTTGGGGGTCATATTCATGAAGTCCTTGGCCAGTCCTACTCCCTGAAGTGTTTTCCCTGAGTTTTGTCTTAGGGGCTTTACAGTTTCAGGTCTTATATTTAAGTCTTTAATCCATTTTGAGTTGATTTTAGTGAGAGGTAGAGGTCTAGTTTCATTCTACATATGGATATCCAGTTTTCCCAGAACCATTTATTGAAGAGGCAGTTTTTCCCCCAATGTATGTTCTTGTTGCCTTTGTCAAAGATTAGTTGGCTGTAGGTTTGTGAGTTGATTTCTGGGTTCTCTATTCTGTTCCATTGGTCTGAGTGTCTGTTTTTATGCCAGTACAATGCTGTTTTGGTAACTATAGCCTTGTAGTATAGTTTGAAGTCAGGCAGTGTTATGCCTCCAGCTTTATTATCATTATTATTATTATTATTTTGTTCAAGATTGCTTTGGCTTTTTGGGGTCTTTTGTTGTTCTGTATGAATGTTAGGGGTCTTTTTTCTATTTCTGTGAAGAATGTCATTGGTATTTTGATGGAGATTGCATTGAATCTGTAGATCACTTTGGGTAGTATGGACATTTTCACAACATTAATTCTTCCAATCCAAGAGCAAGGAACATCTTTCCATCTTTTTGTGTCCTCTTTAATTTCTTTCAACAGTGATTTGTAGTTTTCATTGTAGAGATCTTTCACTTCCTTGGTTAAGTTGATTCGTAGGTATTTTTCATCTGTGTGTGTGACTATTGTAAATGGCTTGCTTCCTTGATTTCTTTTTCTGCTAGTTCATTGTTGTTGTATAAAAACACTACCAATTTTTGCATGTTGATTTTGTATCCCACAACTTTACTGAAGTCGTTTATCAACTCTAAGAGTTTATTTTGTAGAGATTTTAGGTTGTTCTATATATAGGATCATGTCATCTGCAAACAGGAACAGTTCGACTTTGTCCTTTGCAACCTGGATGCCCTTTATTTCTTTGTCTTGCCTGATTGCTTGGCTGTAATTCCAGTACTGTACTGAATTGGAGTGGTGAGAGTGGACACGCTTGTCTTGTTTCTATTCTCAGGGGGAAAGCTTTCAACTTTTCCCCATTCTGGATGATACTGGCAGAGGGTTTGTCATATACAGCTTTTATTATGTTGAGATACTTTCCTTCTATACCTAATTTGCTGAGAGTCTTTATCATGAAGGGATGTTGAATTTTCGTCAAATGCTTTTTCTGCATCTATTGAGAAAATTATATGGTTGTTGTCCTTGACTTTGTTGATGTGGTGTATCACATTTATTGATTTGTGTATGTTGAACCATCCTTGCATCCCTGGGATGAATTACCCTTGATCATAATGTATAGTTTTCTGGATGTGTTGGTGTATTCTGTTTGCTAATATTTTGTTGAAGATTTTTGTGTCTATGTTCATCAAGGCTTTTGTCCTGTAGTTTTCTTTTTTGTTTAATCTTTGTATCAGATTGATACTGGCCTCATAGAATGAGTCTGGGAGAATGGCCTCTGTTTCAATTTTTTTGAATAATTTGAAAAGAATTGCTATTAATTCCTCTTTAAATGTTTGGTAGAATTCAGCAGTATAAGCCATCTGGTCCTGGGCTTATCTTTATTGGAAGACTTCTGATTACTGCTTCAATCTCTTTCCTTATTATTGATCTGTTCAGGTTTTCTATTTCTTCTTGGTTTAGTCTAGGTAGTTTGTATGTATTCAGAGATTTATCAGTTCCCTCCAGGTTTTCAAATTTGTTGGTGTATGGTTGTTCATAATAGTCTTTAATGATTCTTTGTATTTCTGTACTATTGGTTGAATAGTCTCTAATGATTTCTTGTATTTGTGAGGTATCAGTTGTTATGTCTCTTTTTTCCTCTCTAATTTTTGTTATTTAGGTCTTCTCTCTTCTTTTTTTTTTGTTAGTCTGGCTAATGGTTTGTCTATTTTATTTATCTTCTCAAAAACCAACTTTTTGTGTGATTGATCTTTTGCATTGTTTTTTCTGTTGCTATTTCATTTAGTTCTGCTATGATCTTAATTATTTTTTTGCATCTACTATATTTGGAATTGGATTGTTATTGTTTTTCTAATTCTTTGAGGTATAGTGCTATGTTGTTAATTTGAAAACTTTCTATTCTTTTGATGCAAGCATTTAATGCAATAAACTTCCCTCTTAGAACTGCTTTTGCGGGTATGATATAAACTGCCACACTTTCAAGCATTCACTCTGCTTTTTAAAATTGCCCTCATTCTCTCTTTATTTTATCAGAAAAATACTTTATGTATCTATCAAGACACAGTCCAGATATTTATTCTTGTGCGAGTCTCTCCACCACTTCTTACAGGTAATGCGTTTCCCCCTTGCAATCTCACACC
Source organism: Galeopterus variegatus (assembly GCF_000696425.1). Lineage (NCBI taxonomy): Eukaryota > Metazoa > Chordata > Mammalia > Dermoptera > Cynocephalidae > Galeopterus > Galeopterus variegatus. The sequence goes on along the minus strand of NW_007728451.1, from coordinate 172,102 downwards.
ATCATGTGCATCCATCTATCAGATCATGTGTCCTATTATGAATGTACTATGCATCTCTATATCCTTCTAAATGTAACTTGAAGGCCGTGGTCATATCATATTCTCCCTTGAATTCTGCATACTTAAACCAAATCTGATATGTAGTAGATGTCAAATAAATGGTGTGGTATGAAATGAAAAGTATAATGAGAAAAATAGCATGAATTAAAAAAAAATCTGATTGTCAGGGGAGCCAGTTCCTAATGATCCAGCTATTAACCTGGATTTTTGTGGACCCTTACTGGGCTCTTTTGCAGCACATTCTCCAATGAACAGTCCAGCAAGCTGTGTTGCTGTAACAGAAATACCTGAGACAGGGTAATTTATAAGGAAAAGAGGTTTATTTGGCTTATGATTCTGGGACAGCTGCATCTGGCACGGGCCTCAGGCTGCTTCTACTCATGGCGGAAAGTGGCAGGCAGCTGGCAGGTACAAGCAGATCACATGGCAAGCAGAAGCAAGAGAGAGGAAGCAAGAGCAAGAAAGAAGGTACCAGGGTCTTTTTAAGCAATGAGCTCTCACAGGAACTAATAGAGCAAGAACTCACTCATTAATCCCCCCTCCCCCAGGGAAGAACATTAATTCATTCATGATGGATCCGCCCCCATGACTCAATCAGTTTCCAACACTGCCATATTGGAGATCAAATTTCCACATGAGTTTTGGAGGGGACAACACATCCAAACTCCATCAACATGTTTATTGCATAGATTGTGGACTCTATTTTTCTCCAAATTCATCATTTTATACATTAAATATGTACAGCTTTTGATATGCCAATCATATCTTAATAAAGTGATTTTAAAAAAGAAAGCTAAGCACAATGAGGAAAAACACCTTTGGTCTCTTGCTCCATAAAGTACAGCTTGTTGTATTTCAATTTTCTGATGGTTACTTAATCTTCCAAATTTTCTGGTGATAACTAAAATAAAGAAAAGAATGTCTTGGGTTAGAGAAGACAGAATACATATTTGAGAATGGGTTAATCAAATATTCCCTTGACGTAAGATGAAGATGTTGTTCAAGTTATTCAAACCAGGATCAGGCTAGAGGGAGAGGAATAAACAGAACCAGGATAAATAATTGTGCCAATTAATTCAACTAAAGCCTCAAGAGGAAGAAGCTCATGATGAGATGTTGAAGGTGTTTTCTGAAGCCACAGCATGCAAAATGCATCTCAGAGTGGGAGCCAGCATCTTGCAAAATAAGGAAGAGTGTCATGGGATTCAGAGAGTCTGGGTTCTTGTCTCAGTTTTGTGCTTAACTGTGGAATCGTGTGTCCACTTTCTGGGACTTAGTTTCTTCACGTGAAAATGGGAGGTTGAGACAAGGCAATTTCTTTTTCTTCTTCTTCTTCTTCTTTTTTTTTTTTTTTTTTTGACCAGTAAGTGGATCGCAGGTCCACACCACGCTCAGCCAGTGAGCACACTAGCCATCCCTATATAGGAACCGAACCCCGCGGCCTCAGCGCTACTAGCACCGCACTGAGTGAGCCACAGGGCCGGCCCAAGGCAATTTCTAATAAACCTCCTTTCTGATTCTCCTCTCTTACAGAAAATATGGGCAGGGGCTGAGACCAGTTGCATCCCAAAGAATGAAGGTGGCAGGGTGCTTCTTTTACTCACAGTTACAGGACACAAATTTTAAAAATGCATGGCTCATTTGTTATGAGTGACCAGACAAATAATGAAAGCTAAGTTTGGGGAAGAAAAATAGGGAACAAGGAAAGAAAGAATTAGGGAAGAAAATATTTAGGAGCAACACAGAGGGTCCCCTATTGCTTTGTAGTTGATGGAGTTCGGATGTATTGTTCTCCCAGAACTCATGTGGAAATCTGATCACCAATGTGGCAGTGTACCCAGAGATGTCTTAATTTGTTCAGGCAATGAAACCAAAACTGGTACAGCAGCTGCAATTGGAGTCACCACTTGTTTAAACTTATGATAATCCACTTTCATCCTCTGAGATCCATCTATCTTCTTCACAAGCCAAATAGGAGAGTTGAATGGGAATGTGGTGGGAATCACCACCCCTGCCTCTTTCAAGTCCTTGATAGTAGCACTAATCTCTGCAATCCCTCCAGGGATGTAGTATTGTTTTTGATTTACTCTTTTCCTAGGTAGAGGCAGTTCTAATGGCTTCCATTTGGCCTTTCCCACCATAATTGTCCACACTCCACAGGTCAGGGAGCCAATGTGGGGATTCTGCCAGCTGCTAAGTATATCTATTCCAAATTATGCATTCTGGAACTGGGAAAATAACCCAAGGATGGGTTTGGGGATCCACTGAACCCACAGTGAGTCAGACCTGGGCTAAGACTCCATTAATCACTGGACCCTCATTAGCCCCTATTGTAACTGGAGGGCCACTGTGATGTTTCAGGTCTTCTGGAATCAATGTCAATTCAGATCTAGTGTCTAGTAGTCCCTGAAAGCTTTGATTATTACCCTTTCCCCAATGTCATTTACTCTGGTAAGAAGTCACAGGTCTCCTTGGAGGAGGATGGGGGTAGTGAGTGAGTTCTCACCCTATTAGTTCCCATGAGAGCTGGTTGTTTAAAAGATCCTGGCATCTCCCTCTTTCTTTCTCTTGCTTCCTCTTGCCATGTGATCTGCTTATACCCATTGGGTGCCTGCCACTTTCTACCATGAGTAGAAGCAGCCTGAAGCCTGTGCCAGATGCAGCTGTCCCAGAATTATAAGCCAAATAAATCTCTGTTCTTTATAAATTACCAGTCTCAGGTATTCTGTTATAGCAACACAAAACAGACTAATACAGTAGTATAGCCTATAATGTTTCTGCTTCTTTAAACTCTAAGAGGACCAGAACACATCAGAGAGCTATAGAGCTCTAAAATTTTCTAGTATGCCCCACATCAAGGAAGCATGTCCTATACAGCCCACATCTTCCCAAATCCCTGATCTAGCGAAGACTGTATCCCACTTTTCTATTTCTCAGGAGTCACTGAAACCTCATCACCTCCCCAGAGTAATCTATAATGATTTGTCCTCTTTATGAAGTCCCCATACATCACTTTCTTCCCCTGTGAAGGCCTCAGAATTCCACTTTAATGTTATAAATTTTTCTATAAGGGCAGGTTGTTGCTTGTCTCAAGCTCTGTGTGACACACTAAAATTGGCACTATCAGTCTCTTTGACCCAAAGGAAATTGCATCTACTTGGCCCTTCTATGCCTTGTCACCAGCCACTGGTAAGTTGGAACAGCATTTTTCTGTCACGGAGAGGTACAACCACATCTAAAGCCACCGGCAGTCCAGTGTTCTCTGACTGTCTGAGGTAACCCTCCCCGACTGTCCATAAGTGCATAATCTACTTGAGAGTCAGGCTGCTCCTTTGGACCACCAAGAAAATCTCTAGGAACTTTGAGACAAAACAGGTATTCCTGACTAACCCCCAGCCCATGAGTCCTCCTGTCATTTCAGAAGTCAGCAGAGAATACCCTGGCCCTAGAAAGATTCTCAATGCAAAAAACTACCCCCAGGTTTGAGAGTGAAATGGGCTCTTGGTGAGTTCCCTGCTGAACTGAGACAAAGAATACACTGTCATGCAGAAGAAGTGTGGAAGTGTTTAGTAATTGACTCAAGGTAACTTTTAAAGGGTTAATTTTAACCTAGGTTAGAGGTAGAGCGACCCTTTGAACTTTAGGTCTCTCCAAAGTCCTCCAAGAGATCTTGCAAAGGCAGGTCTCCTGATGATCCCTAAGCAGCTTCCAGATTTTATGGGTAGATGCTTCTGCCACCAGCTGAACACCCCCTTTTCCTAAGGTAGCTGCTGCATCCTGGTCTCACATTTCTTAGGGTTAATGAAGGACATTGACATGAAAGGAGCATACCAGAGACCCTTGACACACCATGACAAAATGCAGAGGGTGAGCTGCATTAGGCCCCGACAGTCACCCAGCCCTGCAGTCCCAATGCCCTGCCCTGAGCAAGAGTTTCAGGGCCTCATAGAGGTTCAAAGATGGCCAGCTCATGGCCACTTTTTGTGATGCAAGGTACATTAAAAAATTCAAATCAAAAAGATTAAAATAGCTATAAAATGTGTATATTTTATAAATTTATGCTGTAACAACCAAAAATACCATACGGTACAATTGTCCTACTCACAAGATCAGTACAGGAATTATAAAGCATTAATTTAGAGTGGATTCTTGGCAATGTATGACTTTTATGGGGAATGTTTTCCTTCACTTCTGTCAGAGTCCCTGCATATATCCCTCATTGGGAGATAATACCAGGAGCTCAAGTTTGAGACCCTTTGTGAAAGTGGGGCCATGCCCTAATGGCTCACCCTGTCCTCTACTCCACCGTGATCCTATGATGAACCTGCAAAGCCTCAAAGGATGGAAGGACATTCAAGACTAGCTAGCTGTGAGGGGCCCCAAATCAGAGGGGAATGGGGTCACCCTGAAATGCAGCCTGAAAAGCCTAAAGCTGATTAGCATGGACTCAGCACCTGTGAAACCAGAATTCATTGCTGCCATTCAGAAAGTCTGCCTTCCTGCCAGAGGCCAGGCTGCCATGAGTGTTTCAGAAGTTACCCTGTGAGTAACACTGGGTAATATGGGATGTCAGAACTGAGCTGGACCTGGACAGCCCTGAGGCACTGACATATAAAGATAAACCTTTCTGTTTTGATCCACAGACTAGATGCCTCAGGGTAATTGACTTGGAGAAGCCCCTGCTGGGGTCCTTCATAGTGACCATTTTCTGTCAGGTGGAAGATGTTCCTGATGGAGGAAGCATAAGAGTTTGGGTCCAGCCCTAGCCCTGTGCACTGCATGAATCTGAGGTGAGCTCTAGAGAGACTCCAGAGCTGATCCTAAAGGCTGATGCAATACAGGCTGGTCTGGAACTGGCAGGTGCTCAAGGCAACTGGCAAGCTTAGCAGCCCTACAGATGGGAAGGGAGCCCACAAGGAAGCTGCTCTGGCCCACATCCTGAGAAAGAGTTTGCCAGAAACCTCGGCAGTTCTAAGGCAGATTTGAGCTAGCAGTGGAACTGGAGTCAGAACAGGGGGTGCAGATCCTCTGCCACTGTCTTAGCTAAGTGACCTTGAGTAAATCACATATTGAACTTTGGTCTCCTCATCTGTAAAAGGAGGATAACTTGGGCTATTGAGATGATTAAATAAGATATTATATGTGAAGGTAGCTGACATGTAGTATGGGCTTCATAATGCCTGGATCTTACACATTTCTAGAACAAAATATTAACCATTCATGATTCTCAATTTTAAATCTTAAAATATAATCTAAGTAAATAACTGTTGCTATCCACAAAGACTTGAAAACAGGAGAATAATCACAATGATATTCAAAAAAGTGAAAAGTCAGAAAAATACTTAAATGTCCAACCACAGGGCAGTGGTTAAATAAGTTACGTTATACCCACTCAAAGGAACGTTGAGCAGAAATGCTGAGCATCAGAGGAGAATGTTGGCCAGTGAGGCCGGCAGCGAGGTAGTGGATTGGAGCTTTTGGGATGTACGGGGAAGGGGGTTTTCTGGTCAGATTCAGTCATAAAATATGAAACAGAGGACACGGCGACCTAACCATCCACAAGCCTTCGTGGGTAGCATTCGCAAAGGACAAGGCTTTGCATTTCAAAGAAAACCGAAGATTCAGCAAAATTACAAGAAACTACTAAGGAAGAAAAAAATGGTTCACATTCAGTCATAAAATATGAAACAGAGGACACGGCGACCTAACCATCCACAAGCCTTCGTGGGGAGCATTCGCAAAGGACAAGGCTTTGCATTTCAAAGAAAACCGAAGATTCAGCAAAATTACAAGAAACTACTAAGGAAGAAAAAAAATGGTTCAAAATAAGTTACGTTATACCCACTCAAAGGAACGTTGAGCAGAAATGCTGAGCATCAGAGGAGAATGTTGGCCAGTGAGGCCGGCAGCGAGGTAGTGGATTGGAGCTTTTGGGATGTACGGGGAAGGGGGTTTTCTGGTCAGATTCAGTCATAAAATATGAAACAGAGGACACGGCGACCTAACCATCCACAAGCCTTCGTGGGTAGCATTCGCAAAGGACAAGGCTTTGCATTTCAAAGAAAACCGAAGATTCAGCAAAATTACAAGAAACTACTAAGGAAGAAAAAAATGGTTCACGCATCACAGGAATCCCAGTTCACAGATCAATATCCAGATCATCTGAAACATCTCTACGTAGCTGAAGAGGAAAGACTCAGGAAACAACTAAGAAAAGCTGAGCAGCCTTTGTCAGAGCAAGTTGACCAGACTTTGCCTGAGGAACAGTGTAGCATTGACCAGCCTCAGCTAGAAGACTAATGTAGCAAAACAGTAAACTCCTTTACCATTCCAAAGAAAAAGAAAAAGAAAACATCTAATCAAAAAGCACAAGAAGAATATGAACAGAAACAAGCTAGGCATGCTGCTAAAAAACAAGAATCGGAGAGAAAACAAGAGATAGAAGCTCAAAGATGCTACAAAAAAGAAGAAAATGGAAGTGTTCAAAATATTGAGCAAGAGAGTATGTTTACAAAAATACTGTCAAATGAAGAAAGCAGACTGCAAAACAGTATGATGAGTCTATCGGTCTTCTAAATATGTTATCCATGTGATTTTTATTTCTCAACAAGGACTCATCTCTACGTCCTGTCTTACGTCCAGCACATTGCCCCACAAGCAGGATTAGATAGCTTCTCATGTGCAGCTGGGCTCCACCTGGACATCTCCTTCTTGTATACATCTTCACTTGGCCCTTATTGCAGAAATATTTATCTGTGAACAATTCTGCCTCTCCCACCAAAAGACAGACCCACCCTAACGTGTGGAGCTCTGGGCAGAAATGAAAGTCCACGTACCATTCTCTAAATATTCATGATACAAACCAAGCTGAAAACTGTTATATAGAATATGTTCTATTCTTTATCTTGACAAATACACCTTCACGAATAAGTAATCAATCATAGAAAATAACACTGGAGAAATATACATTAAAATGTCAGTAGTATCTATCTCTAGACAGTGGAACTGTGGTTGCTTAGTGTCTGAGTATTTTATAAAATGTCTATAATGTAAATGTAGGACTTCTGATATCAGAAACAATGATGTGACATTCATTCATGGATACTTACTGAGTGCCTACTTTATATGAAGAATTTTTCTAGGCACTTAGTGTATATCAAAACAGACAAAGATTCCAGCCCTCACTGGGCTCATAACTTCACATGGGAAGATAGACAATAAAATAAATGAAGAAGTAAATTGCATAGTGTGGTTGAAGGTGATAAGTACAGTCATGTGCCACATAACAACGTTTTGGTCAACAATGGACTGCATTACAATGGTCCCATGAGAATATAATGGAGCCAAAGAATTCCTATGGCCTAGTGAAGTTGTAGCTGTCTTAACGTTGTATCGCAATTACTGTTTTTTTAAAAATAAATTTAGTGTAGTCTAAGTGTACAGCGTTCATGAAGTCTACAGTAGTGTACAGTAATGTCTGAGGCCTTCACATTCACTCACCACTTACTCACCGATTCACCCAGAGCAACTTCAGTCCTGCAAGGTCCCTTCATGGTATGTGCCCTATACAGGTGCACCATTTTTTATCTTTTATACCATATTTTTACTGTACATTTTCTATGTTTATATATTTAGATACACAAATATGTATCATTGTGTTACAATTGCCCACGGTAGTCAGCACAGTAACATGCTGTACAGGTTTGTAGCCTAGGAGCCATTGGCTGTACTACGTAGCTTAAGTCTGTAGTAGGCTCTACCATCTATATCTGTGTAAGTATGCTTTATGATGTTCACACTACACTAAAATCATCTAACGACACATTTCTCAGAATGAAACTCCCCTGTTAAGCAACACATGACTGTACTATGTACATAGAAAAGTTTTAATGGACCTGTCAGTCAAAGATCCCTATTCTTCCCTGACCAAGTGGTGGTGGCTATGAGTCATATACCAGACTAATAGATCTTTGGAAGGTGAATCTTAAGGGTTGTGAAACACTGATGACGAGAACTGAACTGATGATTAATTTTCCTTTCTCACTTAGGTCAGTCAGAGCCACTTTCTGTTACTTGTAATCGGAAGGCCCTACGTACAGATACCATAATTCCTATTTTTTATGAGAAACTAGAAACTACAGAGGTCAGAGGGTGGCTAGTAACTGGTGGAGCTGGGATCTCACCCCATGCATTCAGACTCCTGAGTCTGTGATTTTACCCACTGTACTGAGTTTACAATGTGAGAAAGGTGGCTGCTCGCTGGGAGAGGCTCCACTCTGCTGAGTTGTTAACTGTTAGCTAGTCTAGAATTTTGATAATTTTGTAGGAGAAAGGAGATTCAACTGAGTAAGATTATAATAGTAAAAAGAAAAATAGAATTTTTTTGTTTTTATATTTCTCATTTTAATTCTAATGTCTTACCTGTTTTTTCTAAATTGTATAAAAATAAAAACATGCCAATTGTATTAAAGAAAATTCTGAAGAAAGAAATATATCACCCATGTTTCTACCACCCCAAAACCATTTTCATGTCTATCATTCCTTCAAGTCTTTTGTCCACATGCATACATATTTTGGGTAGACACCTTGTATAAGTTATTACATACTTTGCTTTCTACTGATATATTCATTATCATTGCTATTTTCTATAGTGTTCCCAATGACTACTGACTCATATTTATTAATTGCCCCTTAGAATTTTTTTTTAGTGGGCTTTAAATTTAGTAAGGAAACTGTCTACTCTTTTTTTCCCTCAATATTGGAAACTCTTGTGTTTTAGGTGGTTGGTTTATTTTGCAAATTAGTTTATATCTTTAGAACATGCTAAAGTCAATAAATGTTCTTCGTTTTAACCATTTATATAGGAACCATCAATTATTTTATTGGTTTAAACTTTCCCTGTTTACTTTGGGTTTTGTCATTGAAAGTGTTATCACTTGATAACTTGATATGTGGTGTTCACTATTCTTTCAACAAGTTCCTCTAACTCTGGATGTAATCAGGAGGATTTTCAATGTAGTTCTGTGCCATCTGCAAATGTTAACATCCTAGGACCTGAATTCCAAGAGTAAGAGACTGGTCATGTGAAATAGTGATAGGATTTTACCAGTTGAGAACGGTGGGGAGATACGTGTTCCTTTGTGCTCTTTGTTTCCTGGGCTTGGAAAACATATGGTGTGTAATAAGAAGCGTTCTCTTGAAACAGGTAGATAGGGAATGTAGATAGAAAAGAAACTAGGATAATAGGTTAAGACCTAGTTGTGATGGCCTGGAATAAAAAATCAAAAGATTAAGATTCAATGTTGACACAGGAAGACTTGGGGTTGGAGAACAGAGGATAACTTCATGAACAAAAATATTTTTTAAAAAAGAGTTAAGAATAAATGTAGCCAGGGAGATAAGAGATTTGCACACTGAAAACTACAAAGCCTTCCTGAAGAAATTAAAGAAGACTTGAATAAATGGAAAGATACCCCATGTTCATGGACTGGAAGACTTAATATTGGCAGTATTACTCAAATACTACCCAAAGTGATCTACAGATTCAATGCAATCCCTATCAGAATTCCAATAATGTTTTTGCAGAAATAGAAAAACCTATCTTAAAATTCATATGAATTTCAAGAGACCCCAAGTAGCCAAAACAATCTTGAAAAAGAAAAACAAAATAGGGAGACACACTGCCTGCTTTCAAAACTTACTACAAAACTACCAAGCAATCGAAACAGTGTGATGCTGGCATAAGGACAGACATGTAAACCAACGGAATAGAATAGAGAGCCCAGAAATAAACCCTATGGTTAACTGATTTTCTGAAAGGATGCCAAGATAATTCAATGGAGAAAGGGTGATCTTTTCAATAAGGTGCGGGGAGAACTGTATATCCACATGCATAAGAATGAAATTGAACTCTTACCTTACAGTATATAAAAAAGAATTCATAATGGATCAAAGACCTAAACATAAGACCTAAAACTATAAAACTCTTAGAAGAAAACAGAGAGAAAAATTTTCATGGTGTTTGATTTGGTAATGCTTTCTTGAATATAATGTCCAAAGCACAGGCAACAATAGAAAAATGGATAAGTCAGACTTTATCAAATTTAAAAATGTTGGGCATCTATCAAGAGAGTGAAATGACAACCCCTAGAATGGGAGAAAATACTTATAGATCATATATTTGATAAGAGGTTAATATACAGAGTACATAAAAAACACCTACAACTGAACATTAACAACAGCACCAACAAAAACAATTCAAAAATGAGCAAAGGACTTGAACAGACATTTCTCCAAAGTATATATACAAATGGCCAATAAACACATACAAAGAAGCTTAACTTCACTCATCATTAGGGAAGAGCAAATAAAAATCACAATGAGATACCAATTCCTACCCATTAGTGTGGGACTCAAACACATACTTGAATACCAGTGTTCATAGCAGCATTATTTATAATAACTAAAAGGTGAAAGCCTCCCAGGTGTCCAGCAGAAGGTGAATGATATAAACAAAATGTGGCATATATACAAAATGGAATATTATTGTGCCTTAAAAAGAAAAATTCTGACATATGCTACAACATGGATGAACCTTGCAAACATTATGCCAAGTGAAATAAGCAGGACACAAAAGGACAAATATTGTATAGTACCACTTATGTTAAGAACCTAAAATAAGTGAATTCTTAGAGACAGAGAGTAGAATAGAGAGATTACCAGGGGTCAGGGAGAGAGAGGATGGATTATTGTTATTCAGTGGTATAGTTTCTGTTTGGGACTGCAAAAAAAGTTCTGGAGATGGATAGTTCTGATGGTTGTATAACATCATGAGAGTAGCTAATGCTGCTGAATTGTACACTTAACACATGGTTAAAAAGGTAATTTTATGTTGTGTGTGTACACTTCACTACAATTGAAAAAATGAGTGGGGGAGGGGTTTACCCGATTTTTAAAGCAGTTTTCTGATTTAGAAAAGCAGATTTGCTGGTGAGGGTAGAGAGAAGTTTTATTTAGCTGGATACTGGAAGCTGAGGCCAGTGTGAGGTGGTAACAAGCAATATTCTAACCTGAGGAGCAGGAGGCCCCGATCTGAGGCTGTGGCAGAGGGGATGGAGGACGGACAGCATCCTCCATACGAGAGGTGTTTTGGAGAAAGATGAGGCAGCTGCTCGGTGTGGGGGAACAAAGGTTTATTCTCCTATTTGTGAGTCCAAGCCACAGTGTTCTCAGGTCAAATGAATGCAAGTTCTTGTGGAGCACTGATAAAGCATAGTAGACCTTGAATGAAAACTTCTAAAACCTTAGTAGAAAACAATAGTGAAAGACACCGGTATGGGCAATTTTAGATAAATCAGGGGAGAAAGAGACCGTATGATGAAAACTTCTAAAACCTTAGTAGAAAACAATAGTGAAAGACACCGGTATGGGCAATTTTATTATTATTTTTTTTATTTTTATTTTATTTATTTATTTATTTATTTATTTATTTATTTATTTATTTATTTNTGTTACTCCTTTGCTGTCCTGGCTTCCTGACAATTTAGGTTTGAGGATTAATGCTTAGTTCATTAAATTCCATAGCCCAATTTCTTCAAAATGTGGTATGCTAAATAACTGTATGTGGTCAGTGACTTTGTAGTTATTTTGTGTGTTTGAACAATGTAACAATGTATCATCAAACCCATGATTTCATATTTTTACTGCTTTGAACAAGGCTAGTTTTTTGTTGTTGTTGTTGTTCCAACGACACTTTATTTGTGGACGCTGAAATCCAACGACACTTTATTTGTGGACGCTGAAATTTTAATTTCATATAATTTCCACAGGTCATGAAACATCCTTCCTCATTTGATTTTTTTTTTTCTGATTCTTTAAAAATGTAAAACCATTCTTAGCTCACAGGCTGTAGTGTGCTAATTCTTGCCCTAAGGGGAGGGAAGTTGGTGACGGTCTCCCCATTTCTACAGTGATCTCACTGTAGCTGGCGGGGGCGGGGGAAGGTGAGGTATTCAGCTTGGGGCACCAGTTTTAAGAAGAATACTAACCAGCTAATTAGAATGTCATCTGTCTGGTGCAGGGATGGGAGGAATTGGGTCAATTGATCCTAAGGAAAGACGACTTGGGATGAGGAGGCTGCACTGAAAGCTGCTGTCAAATATGTGACAGACTGTAGGAGAGGTGGCCAGTTCTTAGTGGAGAAGAGCAAGTTACAGGAAAGTAGACTTGGGGCTTTACCCAAAGGAGAAATTAACAACAAGTAGAGTTGCCTGCTAGTTTTTTTAAAAAGTGAGTCAATAAATATAAACGTGCCATGGTACACATACATGACAAAAAGTGGAAAGATTATAAAATAATGCACTTTACTCTGAAGTACATTCACCTAGCCTAATTCCATAGCATGTCGTGTTTCAGTATTAAAAGTCAATCTAATTTTGAATAAGAACCTTTAGGGGTGGGATGCAAGAGAATTTATCTAAAAAGGATTTAAATTTTTTTCTTCGTTAATTTTTAATCACAAAGGTAATATATGTTAATTATACAAGTGGAAGAATCTAACCTTGTTTTAAGAAGTTAATAATCTCTGACCTCCTTCCTTCTTTCCCCCTTCTTGAAGTAATCAGTGTTCTTGCTCACACTAGCATATAGGATATTGGCTACTTCTTCTCTCATCACTTTTTAATTTGCCTTTAACATATTATGGACATCCTTTTAAGTCAAGCAATACAAGTCATTCTTTTAATAGTTTATAATATTATGCCATGGAGTAAATGCATAATTTAGCAGTTCAGCACTAACTCACTCCTTCTCATAACGGTGTGATATTTCATAGAGTGAATGCACTCCAGGTTAGTCAGGCCTTCTCCTATCGTTAGATTCAATTGCTCACATTTCTTTGCCACTACAAACAATGCTTCAATAAACATCCTTGTATACGTGTCTTTACATCCTGGAACTTCTCTCAAAATGATTAATTTCCAAAAGGGGTATTACCCAGTCAAAGAGCATTAAAAAACAAAAAAAATTCTCTTAGGCACTGCTATATTACTTTCCCCAAAGATTGCTTTTATTTATTTCTGTTTGCAGTAAATAAAAGGACTGTTTTCTCCTCAGCATTGGATGTTGTCTCTCTTACGCCAAACTCATGGGTAAAAAATGGCTTCGTACTGTAGATTTAATCTGCGTTTTCCTGACTAGCAAGATTGACCTATTTTCATGTGTTTACCAGTCATTTCGGGTTTACTTCTGAACTGTTGGTTCATATCCTTTGTTTATTTTTATACTGGGTTTTTGTGTCATTCTTAAAATTCTGTAAAAGTGTTTTGGATATTAAGGATACTAACATGAGGTGTATGCTACAAATGCTTGTTTTCCAAATATAATTATTTTTATTTTATTGACGGAGATTTTTACATGCAGAAATTTTTAATTTACATGTAATCAAATACGTTATCTTTTTCACTATGACTTTTGAGTTTTCAGGTTTTCTTTATTAGAAAGATTTTTTCCTACTCCAAGATTATGCAAATATTTTCCTGTTTTGTCTTAACATAGGTTAATTTTTATTTTTCATATTTTCATTTCATCTGGAATATATTTTTAATAGAATGAATTAAGATTCTTTTATATCTCTCTTTCATATGGCTAGTTAATTATGCTAATACTATTTATTAATTAAATCATTCCAGTACTGAAGTTTAATGTTTCTTTTGTCATTTAACATGTTTATATTTTTGTTTCTACTTTTGTATCTTTTCTTAGGCTATTTCAGTGGCTTCATGGTAAGTTTTAATATCTGATAAAGCAAATCTCTCACTATTCTTTTTTTTCATTTTCTTGTATTTCTTATGGACTTCTGAGCTATATGTACCTCAGCTAATTTTTTCAGTTCCCCACCAACTACTCCAACTGCCTATTGCAATTGAAATTGGAATAGGATTAGTTTTTTAAACAATTGTGGAAAGACTGATATTTTTGTGATACTAAATATTTTTATCTTGAAATATAGTACATACTAAGGTTCTTCAAAAAGTTTATAAAAAAATAAAATTAAAAGATAATATGAAGAAGATATGCAAATGGCCAACAGTCATATGAAAAAATGCTCAACATCACTCAGCATC
>NW_007728451.1:156234-157518 GCF_000696425.1 Galeopterus variegatus | reverse complement strand
ATAATATGAGTCTTTCCATAAACTTTTTGAAGTATCCTCACATCTCAATTTTCTCAATTTCCTTTTTATTCCACTTGGTAAAAATTTAGTGGTTTTTTGGGGTAAGCCATATACTTTCCATTGAACTTATCCTTAGGCATTTTATGCTATTAATCAATACATTTGAATTATTTTTTCTTTTCCATTTCTGAATATTATTATTTTGCTATCGATTGTGTGTGTGTTTATAGAAATGCAAGTTTTAATTAGCCAGTGCCCCCAGGTCACCAAGGATAATAATAAACAATATTTATCATCACTTCAGCACAGTTCTCAGGGGTGCATACGGCAGAAAACAGCCAATCCAACCCTGGCAATTAATAGTTAGATGAAGATCATAGTCAGACATGCTCACCATCCAGTAGCCAGTAAGGAATATTGTCATTATCAGAAACACCCAGTCATAATTCTTCCACTATTATGGAAAAATAATAATTAACATATTAAAATCAAAATTAAAGTCTCCAAGATGGTAAATTTTCAGTAGTTTCAGTGTGCACTTATTTAGACTTTTTTTTTTAAGTGTAACAATAATTCCAAGTGAATCTTATTTTTTTTCTTTTTTATTATGGATATTCATAAGATACAAAGCTAATTTTTATCCCTCATGCCCATGATGTGAGGGCCAGATTCATACTGTTAGGATACACATGATCAGAAATTGCATTTGTACCCCGTGTTCCCCACCCAATTATCCCCAAACTCCCTCTCCCACTTACCCCCCCCAACACCACTTTGTAGCCCAAGGAATGTTCTCTCCCTCTGCAAAATCAATGCTGTTGATTTTTATTTGTATTCTTACTTTCCAGATAAGCCAAACGATTCTTTAAAATCCATTTTTTGTGGTTTTATTTTATTTTTTTGTCAAAGTCTCTTGGATTTTCTAAATGCATAATATTGTAATCTACAAATAAAGATAATTTGCTGCTTCTTTTCCAATATCTGTATTGGATGTTCAGTTTCTTGACTTACTGTATACTATAGAACCTGAGAAAACAATACCAACTAACAACAGCAATAGTTCTCTCCTTGTCTCATCATGATTTTAATGAAATGGCTATAATAACTCATATTTGGAATTATGTTTGATTTTGTCTTTACATGTTTAGAGTATTTTTCTGCTCTTTCCATTTCCTTAGAAATTAACTTTTTAATTGACATGAAACTGGATATATTATATATTGATGGGTTACAAATTGATGTATGTTTACATAGTGGAACAATTAAATTAAGGTAATGAACAAA
>NW_007728451.1:153904-155742 GCF_000696425.1 Galeopterus variegatus | reverse complement strand
ATAATAACTCATATTTGGAATTATGTTTGATTTTGTCTTTACATGTTTAGAGTATTTTTCTACTCTTTCCATTTCCTTAAAAATTAACTTTTTAATTGACATAATAACTGGATATATTATATATTTATGGGTTACAAATTGATGTATGTTTACATAGTGGAACAATTAAATTAAGGTAATGAACAAATCCATCACTTCACTTACTTTTTTTTTTTTGGTGGTGAAAACATTTAAAATCTACTCTTTTAGCAATTTTGAAATATACAATGCACTATTATTATAGTCACCATTCTGTGCAATATATCAGTAAAGCTTATTCCTGTTATATAATCTTGTATCCTTTTAGTCAACATCTCCTCCTTCCCCATCCACCGTCAGACCCCACCTCCAGCCTCTGGTAACCACCATTCTACTCTCTTCCAGATATGAAGGAAATAATCAATTCTCCTATATGAGCAAGCAATCAAATCAAATCAAATCTTCTGCATATCCAATAGGCCTACACTAATGGAAAAGAGGGTGTGTTGGGAGGGGCTAGAGTCCCAAAGAAGTGAGAGAGGAATTTCCAGCAGAAATAGCTGTGTTGGGCAATTCCACTGTAAGTGTCCCCATGAAGGAGTAATGATCTGGTGGAGAGCCTGGGATATGCTTCCTTGAGATGACGGCAAGTAAGTAACACTCAATGTCCGGCTGAAAGTGTTAGTTCATTCATGTAAAGAAACAAGGATTTTATAGGAGCAATGGGTTCAGACAAGGGGAACCTCAGGATGAGGTGATCAGAAGATATGTTGAGCTGTGGAATGGAGTCAGGTGCTGAACTGGTGAAGGAATGGCATGGTTAAAATCAAGAAGATACTGACCGAGCAGATGAGTGACACTAGGAAAAGAAGAGCATTGGTGCGGTACCAAGTGACTCGAATTTGCCAAGCCCCTACGTAGCTGAGATAGAGAGGAATGTCAGCAAAGGGTAATGCCTTTCAGTATTTGCTTAACAAATTATTCAGCATCCATAATGACAGCCCAACAGGGAGATCCAGGAGAGAGTATTTATGGGACTAAACGTCTTGTTCATGTAATTTACCTCAACCCTGCACAGTATATCTTTTCAAATTCTGCCATGTGCTAGTAACAAGAATTATACACTTGGACAACTTTAGGGCTGTTTTTGTTGCAAGTGGAGTTCAGCGTTTGGGCAGAGTGTGGGCTCTGGAGTCAGGAAGACCTGGGCCTGAATCAGAGTTCTGCCCCTTACTTCCTCTGTGACCCTGAGCAAGTTAGTCTTCCTCATTTCATAACACAGGGAGAGTGTGATGTGCATCATAGCACTGCAACGAGTATTTGGTTAAACAACTTTTGTGCCTGGTCCATATTGTGCCCAATCAAGGTTACCTAGTTATTGTGATTATTGTCAGGATAGGCTATCCTGGGGAGGTATCTTTTTGATGAAGAAATTCCTTTCCCCTTTTGGCTACCCATGGGGGGATCACTAGACAAGCAACCATGAAGAATGGTGAGAGGCCTGGTGGGAGGAACCTCCATTTTCAAATATGAGCACACAATCTCTCCTTTGCCTCAGGCAGAGGTGGAAGTGATGCCCCGAATCATTTAAGTCTCCATCAGTTTGGGGAAATATGTTTCCACTCATGACCTAGGAAAACACTTTCTTCTTGTCCAACACCTTCTGTAGGGCATCCTTGATCTCTTTGTTCCTCAAACTGTAAATGAGAGGGTTCAGCATGGGGATCACAAGTGAGTAGAACACAGACACCACCTTGTTCCTGCCAAGCAAGTGGCTGGAGCTGGGTCTCAGGCACATGACAAGGGCCGTCCCAAACAAC
>NW_007728451.1:151617-153152 GCF_000696425.1 Galeopterus variegatus | reverse complement strand
CCTGCCAAGCAAGTGGCTGGAGCTGGGTCTCAGGCACATGACAAGGGCCGTCCCAAACAACAGAGTCACCACCCTCAGGTGTGAGCAATGCCCAGGAGCCTGGACGCTGATGTGAGGCAGCCCACCCAGATGAGGAATCTGAGAGGTACCAAACGCATGTGCGAATCTTTCCTGTGATTTTTCTTTAGCATTGTTATTCTTTACACATCTTCGTAATTCACATAAATCAGCTTTGGAGTGAAGAGAGGACAAATTCATTCATCAGAAAAAATAAAGGTCATTAATTGTGAAAATGAGCAATTTCACAATAGTGAGTATTTAAGCAAGGAGAGGAGTGTCTGGGAGCTTTAGAAGGAAATGGTATCTCCAGAAATTACAGAGGTGGGGATAAAAGTTTTGGGGTTTTGTTTTTGTTTCCCACAGTGAGGATCCCAATTTTAAGTTTTCCCAAGGCTGGTAAATGACAGCTGGAATCCAGGTCAGAATGAGAGAAGCCTGCCTTACATCAGTGCTGTACACAGACCCTGCCAGCATACTGTCTGCTGGGCCCAGGAGGGGTCCCAGTGACATGGGCCACCATGGATCCACTTGTAAAGTGAGAATGACCTACACCCTAGGTACATAACCGAAGAGAGGGCAAACTGAGACAGCTTATGGTGCATACATGAAACATCTGCATCAGGAGAATGCTTCGTTTTACCTGTCTGTGCTGGAAGAGAATGAAAAATCCTGCAGATCTGTGATGCAGTCTGCTTTCTTCACAGCCTTTTGTGGCTGGCACCAATAGACCTGCTACCCACAGAAATTAGTTCCATTTGTTTAACCAGTGAAGCTGCATAGGCATCTTGGGCAAGCTCTCTTTTCATTTTGAAGCAGAAGTCGTAAATAACTTTCTTCAGTCACAAATGTTTATTGGGCATTTATGATGTGCCAGGAACTCTTACATGGAGACATGATGTTAAAAGACACAACCACGCTCTTGAGAAGCTTACAAACTGGGTGGGGGAGGGGAGTAGAGGCTATAGTCTTTCAATATGCATGGTAAGTGTCGTAAACATGTAACTGGAAAGCTGCTGGGAATCAGAGCTCCTTATAAAACTTGATTGATAGAATCATTCTTCTGAGAGATAATGGGAGACTTCAACAAAATTGTCAATAGAACACATCTAGTCTGTATGAATTGTTTATTGTAAATACACTTGCTATTTTTTTCTTCTTAAAATGTATTGATTATACATATTAGTGGGGTACAGATCTGAATATCAATTCACGTATACAATGTGTGATAATCAAATCAGGGTAATTAGCATATCCATCATTACAAGATGTAATCATTACTTTGTGATGAGGACATTTGAGTTCCTCTCTTCTGTCAGTTGGTAACATGCAGTAAATTATTGCTAATTATGGGTTTATGAGGAGTACTAAAGAATGGAGTCAGTCTTGTAGTTTAGTGACTAGCAAGGTTTACAAGGTGAAACCCCAAACAATTGACTTCTCTAGGCTAACTTTCATCACTGCAATGTGGAAAAGAG
>NW_007728451.1:146769-150760 GCF_000696425.1 Galeopterus variegatus | reverse complement strand
GGTCTGCGCCGCTGCTACCTTAGGATATAATCAGGATCAGGAGGGTCCTGGGAGAAGTGTCAACTAAGGTGAGGATTGGAGAGTGAGTGGGAGTGAACTAGGCAAAAAAGTGGTGGGAACTCAGTAGAGGAAAGAATATATCCTAAGCACTATTATAATCACCTTTTAATTGAAGACTTGTGTTACCATTCCAAAATATTTGACCTAAAAGAAAATGCACTTCAGACATAATAATGGCCTCTTTTGGCCCTTCCCTGCCACTGGAACTTGGACCACCATGGATACTGCAGGTATTGCAAAAACTATGGAATTTTCATTCTTTCTGAGAGTCCAGATATGGATTGAGTTTTGTTTTGTTTTTTAAGTGTTTAAAACAAGAAGTCTTAATAGTATTGGCTTTGGGGTAAAGTCTACCAGTTATTAGCCAGCACCCTCCCTCATCCCTCAATAAAAAAATAAATAAAACTCCACAAAATTTAAAGTTTATATTGACTATTATTTTAAAGTGTGCAATTCCAGCAATTGAAGAATTGTGTAGGTGAATGAGCTTTTTAAAAAATTCCAGTTCATCTTAGAAGGCTGTGGTAGATCTGTTATGCCATAGTATGAATCAATCTAATCAGATTGTTAAACTCTTAAGACCTGGCTGATTGTTATCTAAACTTAAATGAAAGCATGATCTGAGAAAGAGAGGGAACACATCATTTTGGATTTTGAAGGGTGAATAAGTCTTAGATAACAAATACAATCAGTAACTTGGGATTATATAAAACAGCTGTATTTTGGCACTCAATGCAGGAGCGGATATAGAAGGTGAAAGAACAGAAAGCAAATAAAATTTGCCTATTTCAAAATGGTGCCTCAGGCAGGTCCTGTATCCAGAAGAGAATGTTCATCCAGGGTTTGGGCACAGGTCACCTCAGCACAGTTCAGCTGGCAGTTTCCCTCCCCTGACCATTACCTGAGTACAGTCCAGGTTCCTTTATCTAACCCTACATAACTCTATTAACACAATCATTCCTAAACCTGATTATGCACCTGGTTTGAAGAAACAAAAAGAAAGCATGGGAAAGAGGAAGGATGATTTTTTAAACATTGCAAAAATAAGTCAAAATTATCAATAATCACAATAAAAATGAATGGTTTAATTTTTCAGTTAAAATATCTGTCTTTCATATTGAGTTAAAAACAGTCCAAGAAACATATCTTACTCTGCTCTGGCTGACTGAGTGGCTTAAACAACAGTATTTATTCCTCACTGTTCTGGAGACTGGGAAGTCCAATGTCAAGGTGCTAGCAAGGGAAGTTTTATTCTGAGGACTCTTGACACAGTTTGTAGGTGGCTGCTAACTTGCTATATCCTTACATGGTAGAGAGAGAGAGAGAGAGCTCAGTCTCTCTTCCTTTTCTTAGAATGACACTAATCCCATCATGGGGGCCCCATCCTCATAATCTCATCTAAACCTAATTACTTCCCAAAGGCCCCACCTCCAAATACTATCACATTGGAGATTCTGACTTCTACATATTAATTTGGGGGCGGCAGGGTACACAACATTCAGTGTATGCACAAAGCATATCTGAAATAAATAACAAGAGTTAAAGGAACGGGAAAAGATATATTGGTGAATGATAAGCTGAAAGCAGAGTATTAAAATCAATACTAGGTAAAATAAGACTTAAGTTGAACATCTGATAAGTACAGAATCCTCCCACAAGATAGGCCATGTATCTTCTTAACAACACAATAAGAAAACAACAAAATATGTATGTCAAAAGCTGATAGATACATATATATATACAAAGAGAGATTGGCAAATTCATAATCATAGTGGGAGAATTCAGGAAACTTCCCCAGAAAGCAACAGATCAAGCAGATTAAAAATAAAAACAGATTTACACAATGCCATTTCTTCTTGATATTTTTGGTGATTTGGGGTTGTCTGTATGTTTTGTGCTTGAGGACTCCTGTTCATCTGTTTGTCTGTGTACCTTAGCTGATTAACAGGGACTACGAGGTTCTGGCAACGTGTTTCTACGTCTAGAGGCTCCTGGTCTCTCCTTGTGATCATTAGCTTGCTACCAGGGACAAGCTCTGCATCTCCAGCCCTAGCACCAATTATCACCACTTTGGCTTGCAGATAAATGCCATAGCTGCCATGCTACTTACCACAAACAGAGATGAAAGGGTGGAGGGGTGACAAGTGCTGACTAGATGGGACACAAAAAAAGCATAACCTAGGCCACTTCCCACCACGCCTTGCTTCTGTCATCCCAGACTTGAAGATTCTTTTTTACAGTTCCTATATCTGGCTCAAAGATTGCACTTTTTTTTTCTTTTCTCTGCTATTACAGGTTCATTATGGGCTTTTTGTTTTGTTTTGTTTTTATCTTTTCTAATATTTCATATAATTGTAGGTGTGAAGAATGGCGTGTGTCGTTCACCACCTTGATCCCCTCTCCACCTAGAATTCTCTCTCTTCACTCTTTCTCCCAGGAATCCCACCCCTCACATTCTATCAGTTTCCTTATACTTGCTTCATGCAGGTGCCCCTGTAGTCATTGTACCTTGGTCAATTCTACTTCACTATAGGCACTAACTCCACTGAAATATTACCCAAGTTTTGGGCTTTGCATGTAAATCTTTCAAATCAGCAAAGTCTTTCCTTTAGTCTTCACTAAAGGTACTAATTTAGGAATAAGGACAACAATAAAATTCCATTGATTCCAATGGACTGTCTCTGAAAGTAAACTTGCTGTGCCTTTTTAAGATCTCTTGGTGCTCATTTTGGCAGCTCATATACTGAAAAAAAAAAGATCTTCTGAAAGGGCAGAGGGTGCAGATTAGGAGGGACTGTTTCTCTGTCCTTCCTCACCCTGAAGGAGCTTCTGTTCTCCAAGGGAAAAATAAGGGACAGTCCAATAGAAGTTCTTGGCAACCAAGCCTTACCATATCACCATGAGAAGAGTAACCTGTGTGCCCAGGGGTGAGATTTACAAAAATATAGCAATGATGTCCAGGGTTGATAATGAAAATACATAAAAACTGGTAAGGGCAGCAACCTTTTAGAACAGGACGTCTTCCCAAAGTCCTACTCCAGGACCTAGAGATCATGGCACTTCACTAGTAGCCTACAGGCAGTCCCCAAAGGTTCTCCACCTGTCCCCACCCCAACACACACACACACACACACACACACACACACGCTTCTGCTAACCTCTTTAGCCCTTGATCTCATCTAAACTTATATCACATCTTTATCTGTCTGTGCCCCCAAACTCATGTGTGCTTTTGTGAACCCCTTTTTGGGCATGTTCTCTGAGTTTCTAAAAACTATTTCTGAGAAATCTATCAAAGGTAAAACTATTTATTTCAGGCAAGATTAGCCACTCTTCTTATATAAGAACAGGGAACCTTTTGGTTGCCAGGAGAATATATTGAAAAGAAGTTATAATGCTTCTATAGTCCTACATTATCTCGAAAAATATACTGAGTGTCTGGAGAATGGGGTGAAAATTAATTATTTCCCTTGTATATATTTTTTTCTTTTGAAAAGTATGTTCTGGGCTGGCCCTGTGGCTCACTCGGGAGAGTGCAGCTCTGGTAGTGCCGAGGCCATGGGTTCGGATCCTATATAGGGATGGCCAGTGCTCTCGCTGGCTGAGCGTGGTGCAGACCACAACGAGCCGAGGGTTGAGATCCCCTTGACGGCCACAAAAAAAAAAAAAAAAAAAAAAAAAAAAAAAAAGAAAGAAAAGAAAAGTATGTTCTGTGTATATTCAAAAGTAAGTATTTTTTAAAAGGGGGTATTGCCTTAACTACGGGATCTTATTAATTCACTTATCCATCATGTTCCCTTATTAACTTTTTATTCAATCAATAGTATTTTTCCTAGTGCTCATAACTGGACACAAATTTCTTTACAGTGATATGGAATAAAGTACCATCTATACTCCCTCTGATTCCTCCTGCACCCCAATAAGGTGGCAT
>NW_007728451.1:115912-146443 GCF_000696425.1 Galeopterus variegatus | reverse complement strand
CTTAACTACGGGATCTTATTAATTCACTTATCCATCATGTTCCCTTATTAACTTTTTATTCAATCAATAGTATTTTTCCTAGTGCTCATAACTGGACACAAATTTCTTTACAGTGATATGGAATAAAGTACCATCTATACTCCCTCTGATTCCTCCTGCACCCCAATAAGGTGGCATCTTTCAATAGATTTATTTCCCTATTCTACTCCCTCCTCACATCCAGATGAGTGTGATAAGCTAGACACAATGTTTCTGCTTTTCTATCCTTGGTCCCCTGAGCCCAACCCCTGGGTGTTTTGGTTCCAGGTATCATAGAATTTCCCTCACAGTGTGTCACTTTTATTTAAAGATTCATTCTTTAAAACTGTTATTACACATACCCAGAGACTCTATCATTGTCCATTTAGATTAACTGTATACATAAAATTTGCCAGAATTTTTGCTCATTGCTGCTACCTCTCCTTTTTATTTGAGGTCTCCATTTCTATTTCTTTGTTGTTTGGTTACAATTTTTTTTTCTCCGGTAATTTCCAACTGTAAGTATGCTTCCGATACAACCTCTGAAGCCTTCCAAATTCACAAATATCTTTCTTTGACCCTCATGGGACTGATGCGCTATGACCCCACATTTTAGGCTGACTGAATTTTAATTTCTTTATTTTATGCATGAGGAAACTAAGGCTCAAAGAAAGAAGAAATAAGGTAACCTGTTCAAGTTCATGCAGCTCGTAAGAAGCTGATAACTAGCAATGGGGGCTTCAGGTAGGGATTAACAATCAGTATCACAGGATAAAATAGGGTTTATCCCAACTTCAAGTTTATAAAATGATGTCCTGGCAAAGAGCTAGTAGAGCATGTGCATTCTCATCAGAAATGCTACAATGTCCCAGGTGCAGCTCCCAGGCCCAGCCACAGCCAGGAGTGTGCTTAGTTGCTGGAGATGGTGCCGGCATGGTGTTTGCCATCTCAGTTCAGCGAGGGGCTGCATCTGCACACACAATTCTTTTTCTTTCCTAGTCACATTAGCTCTTCAGGGGTATGTGACTGGTTCACATTCTCAGTGCAGATTATAGATGAAATAGTAAATAATATCTTCACCCAGGTGTAGGTTTTTTGGAACATTCTCCTTACGTTACACAGAAATAGACAACCTCTCAAGATTCCTCTTTTACCCTTCATGCAGGACACCATTTGGGTAACAAGTTTAATACAGGGTCAACTCCCAAGTGTCCTTGACTCTCCTGTGTATGACCAAATAGTGTGAGGACAGGGTGTTCAACCATCCCGTGCACTTTTTTCATCTTAGAGATTAGATCTTTTGGTTCCTAGTCCAGAGCACTTTCTATAACCCCATAAATGCCTTATGTGAGAAGACACTGAGAAAGCCAAACAGCAGAGTCTTTCTCCGAACTATAAGTGAGTCTTACAAGAGGTCTTTGTGTATCTGACATTTGCCTTTCCTGCTTGAGGGGCTAGATACTGAAAATGTGCTGTTCCCCAATAAAAGTCAGATAGTGGAGGAAGAAGCACCTGAAATACTTAGTTGCTAAGACAATAAAAGGTACAATGCTGGCTTTGCTCCCACATGCCTTTTACAAGACTGGTATAGGGACAAAGAGAGGAGCTGGTGATCCTGGCCCTCAGGACTAAAAGGACACAGGAATCAAGAGAGGGGCGAATGAACATTCCCCCGTCTTCCCCCTACTCCGACCCCAGGCGGATTTCAGGATGCACTGAGCAAGCCTTTCGCCCTCCACCCCTAATGCTCTTGCAGCCACCAGTGTTAAGGAGTCCCTCTTCTGCCTCCTGACCCTGCCTCTCTTGAAGTGTGCATTCTGGGGCAGGGAGACAGAAACTAAACCAAAAAAAAAAAAAAAAAAAGTAAACATATTTCCTCTACAGTGAGATGTAGTATATAAAAAATAAAATAAAACAGGATAAAGGACCAGAAGATGACAGAGGGGGAGAGGGTGATACTTTATAAAAAGCATCAGTGAAGGTCTCAGAAAACCTAATATTTGACAGAAATCTGAAGAAAGAACGAACCAAGTACATCCCAGGGGTGGAGGGTTTCAGACTGAGGAAACACTCCAGAAAGTGTCCAAGATGGTCCATTGAAGTGAACAAAGAAAATATTTGAACCTTATTACTATTCATTTTTACCTACGAAAATACAAAAATTAAGTGTTCTTAATAATCCTTAATATATTAATTATAATATAAAATATATACTATCCATTATATATATGGATATATGATGAATACTCAATTTGTTAACAATTATACGTGTGTGAAATTAAAAGTTCACAGATTACTACTGTCTAAGGCAATGAGCTCCTGAAAGACATGGGTAGATTTGTATGCATCTCTGTATCGTCGGACCATGTCATATCACGTGGAACAAAGTAGGTACGCTGGGGGAAGAAGTGAAACCATGCTGAGCATAGAAATTCTCTGTATATCTTTTTTTTTTAACCTGTGCTTTACAGCAGAGTCACTATTTTTTTTTTTTTTTTTTTTTTTTACCTGTGTTTTTCAGCAGAGTCCCTTTTTTTTTTTTTTTGTATTTTTAGTAGCAACTAGACCCAGGCCTTTCAGATAGGCCCCTAAAAAATGTATGGGTGAATGAATGGGCAGAAGGATGGATCGGTGAGTGGGCAAAGGAGATTCACAGGACCCGCGTGCATTGAAATGCTGCAAAGGCAGCCTCGGCACGATAAAATACCTTGGGCTTTGGAGTCTGACATGAGTTAAAATCATCCAAGGACTGTCCTTGGGCAAAACTTGTTTCCTAATCTGTGGACAGATGAACCTCTACGCCCGCCCAGCAGCTCTCCACTGTCAACGCAGGAAATACTAAGGAAATACTTAGCTAAGATGATACTTTGCCCCAGTGATGCTATTTACAAAATTCCAAGGAGCCACAGTGATGGAGAGACAAGTTTGCCCAGAGACAGATGAGACGCCCTCAGTTACCTGAGCGGAAGGTATGTTGACAAAAAGGGTTGAATCGGCGTGAGCTAGCAACCGTGTACTAACAGGTGTACATTACGCAGTTTCCCACTCCGGTCCCTTCCATTCAGTGCCACAAACGCAGCTCCCTA
The DNA here is from genome assembly GCF_000696425.1 of Galeopterus variegatus. Taxonomy (NCBI): domain Eukaryota; kingdom Metazoa; phylum Chordata; class Mammalia; order Dermoptera; family Cynocephalidae; genus Galeopterus; species Galeopterus variegatus. Next base: position 143,339 of record NW_007728451.1, on the reverse strand, counting down.
AAGGGGTGGGAAGCTCTTCGACTCCAGAAAAAGAAAGATTGGCCTGCCATTGGCCTTAGTGGATGTCAGTCCCCTGCTTCCCCGCCCCCCCCGCCCCTTGCCGTCCCTGTTCCAGCAGGCTCGTTCTCTGTCGCCATCTGCAGGCAGCGCCCGGCACTACATCCAACGCGAAGAAGGCGAGCCTCTGCCTGCCGAGTACCCACCCGCAGGTGGAGGGCTGGGAAGACAGCGCTGCAAGTAAAGGAGCATCGCGGGCACCGAGGGAAGGTCACCGCTGCACAGACGGGGCCGCCGACCAGCTATTGGCATCACCTCTTGAAAAATGCAAATGATCAGGCCACCTTCCAATTCTATCAAATCAGGATCTTGCGGATAAAGGCGTTCCCCATAAGATTCTAATAAATCTTAAACTTTGCGAAGCACTGGTCTGAGTTTCTCAAACAGGTAGGGAAGTAAGACCCCCCAAGAAGGGAGGAAATTTACCCAAGGTCTCCCTGCAGGGTCCTGAGAAGCTGTGAGGGTCTAAAGTTAAAATTCTCCAGGACACCTTCCGCAACTGCAGCTAGTCCTGTGGCCTCAGGCAAACTGACCTGTTTCTTACTTTGTGAAATGGGGTGAAAAGTCACACCTATCCCAAGAAGTGACTGCGAATATCAAATGAGACGAAGAGGAGTCAACTACCAAGCACCACCCCACTGAATATAGGGGTTGAACTACAGTGTCATCGCTTTGTCCCATCCATCCCAGGGGCACCCCTGTGTCTTGGCCCAGGCCATGTCCACTCATGCCTTACTGGAAACTTCTTCCTTGTGGCCTCTGGAGTCCAGATAGAGCAGGCATTAGTCTCCCTGACAGTACTTTGTCTTCCTAGGATAGGATGGGCCAAGGGTCCAGAAAGGAAGGTTAACTGCTGGGGCTGCAGGGCTGGTCCCTGAGCAGTTCCTGAAAGCTTAGAGATCCCACCACAGTCCTCTCTCAAATGGGGCCAGCTTCTGTGAAGTCATGGGAGATGAAGGAGAAAAGACCATTCCTTCTATTCTTTTTTTTCTGAGTCAACAAGAATCTGTTTGCAGTTTTTTCCTTGCATTCATCTTTTCTATTCTTTTCTTATTCCTTTGCAAGCTCTGGAATACGATGTTCAGGCCCTCATCCCTAGCCCATCTCCAGAAGCCAATTCTTAGCCCTTCCTGCCACTTTTGGCTTTGTACCTCTGATGACAGTTGTCTTCTTCTCCTCTGTCAAACTCCTACTCATCCCTCACCTATCAAGTCCAAATCCAAACCTCTTAGTCTGTGATACATCCCTAGGTAGAGGCAGTGGCACCTTCCTCTGTATTCCCAGAACATGTTGTTTGCAACTAAATACAGAAATCAAACTACTTTGTAAGGAGTGGGGGAGCATCTTTCAGGGGCTCATGAAAGAGTCACTGTCCAAAAGCACTGGCCTTATCCCCTACCGCCTCCAGACCCGGCCTTAATATTTGATCCATTCCCACCTCTCCCAACTGTGTGAGTGATCTTTTCCTCTGTATGGGGTTGACAACAGCAAAATAACTCAACCACCTGTCACCTGCCCAAAAGTATTCTTGTCACATTTATAATAAAATCCAGACTCCTTACTACATACAGCTAACAAGGTGCTTAGTTCCAAAGGAACTACTTCTATAAGAACCACTTTTTTTATTTTTAGATTCTATATATGAGTAATATCATGTGGCATTTGTGTTTTTGTGCTTGACTTTACTTAACACGATGGTTTCTAGTTACATCCAGGTTGCTGCAAATGATAGGATATAATTTCTTTTTATAGCTGAATAGTATTCCATCGTGAAGATATACAACAGGTTTTGGGGATTTTTTTATTCGTTCATCCATTGATGGGCATTTAGGAATAGGATATAATTTCTTTTTATAGCTGAATAGTATTCCATCATGAAGATATACAACAGGTTTTGGGGATTTTTTTATTCGTTCATCCATTGATGGGCATTTAGGTTGACTCCATTTATTGGCTATTGTGAAAAGCATTGCAAAGAATGTGCAGTGCAGATGATTTTTTTTTTTTTTTCCCTTTTTGTCTTTTTTCATGACCGGCAATGGAATTGCAACCCTCAGTGTTGCGCCCGCACCTCGCTCAGCCAGTGAGCGGCCGGTCTGTATGTGGGATCCGAACCCTCGGCGGGAGCGCCGCCGCGCTCCCAAGCGGCGCACTGTAGCAGTGCTCCACAGGGCCGGCCCCCAGATGTCTTTTTGACATATTGATTTTATTTCCTTTGAGTACATACCCAGTAATGGGATAGCTGGGCTGTAGGTAAATCTATTTTTAGTTCTCTGAGGAACCTCCATACTGTTTTCCACAATGGCTGTACCAATTTACATTCCCACCGACAATGTAGCAGGGTTTCCCTTTCTCTGCATCCTCACCAGCATTTGTTATTTTCCGTCTTCCTGATAACAGCCATTCTAACTGGGGTGAGATGATATCTCATTATGGTTTTAATTTGCATTTCCCTGATGACTAGTGACTTTGAGTACTTCTTCATCTGCTTGTTGGCCATTTGTATGTCTTCTTTTGAGAAATGTCTGTTCAAGTCTTTGCCCATTTTCACTTTTTCTTTTTTTCTTGCTGTTGAGTTTCTTATATTTTCTGGATATTAGCCCATTGTTCGGTGTGTGGTTGGCAAACACTTTCTCCCATTCTGTAGGTTGTCTCTTCACTTTGTTGATAGTGTCCCTTGTTGTGCAGAAGCTTTTTAGTTTGATGGAGTCCCATTTGTGTGTTATTGCCTTAGTTGCCTGTGCCTTTGTAGTCTTGCTCAAAAAAGTGCTGCCCACTCCCATTTTATATAACATTCCCTCTATGTTTTCTTCTAGAAGTTTCGTAGTTTCAGGTCTTAAAATTTAGGTCTTTAATCCATTTTGAGTTGATTTTTGCATATGGTGAGAAATAGGGGTCTAGTTTCAATCTTTTGCGTGTGGATAGGATGTCAGACAATTTCAACAACCCCATGTAAGCATCAGCAGAAGGTGAGGTTTCCTTGGAGGCTCAACAGATTCCCTGAGCTCCCTTCATACTGTTACTGCTGCCAAGCTGCAGTGGGTTTCCATCAAAGCTTTCAGAGCACAGCCGCAAAAGGGAAAGCAAAGCTGGAGTTCCATACCAGACCTACAGTCATGGCCCAGCCGCTGTGGGCAGTTAGTTTCTTTGTGAGGGTCAGTTTTATATTTAAGGCAGAAATGGAAGACTGCCACCTAACATGGCAACAGACTAATTATTTCAAGCATGCGGTTCAGTTGCTATTCTAGTGACTAGCAAATGAAAAGGAAATACGAGCCTCAGCTATTCCCTAGACTCAAGGGGTGGGGGAACTCTGGGAGTGGCAGAAAGCATGTGCTGATTTGGGTCCTATTATGAACGGGCAAGAGTGGTCTACTAGGAGGTAAAAAATACATGTCACCTAAGAAACAGGAGATCTGAAATACAAGGCAGGCTTTTATCTTTATCTTCTGCTGATATATCTTAATGTGAACATTTTTCCCCTTTTAATTTTCACCATACCTCAGTTATACCTCTCAGTTAATGGCCAACATACTTACTATTATAAATCCCAGTCTCTCTTTCTTCTATTTTGTCCTATGTTCTGCCCTCCCATGTTCAGTCCCTTGTCCCTTCTTACTCCTTCCTGGACATTCACTACCATGAATGTGAATCCTTCCATGCCACTCTTTATCTTTCAGTTGCAGCGGATTAACAGCTCCAAGTCAACATGTCAAAAAGTAGAAAGCATCAACACACACACACACACACACACACACACGCACACACACACAGTACTGTTGCCACTCACAGCAGCTCCTTCCTCAGACTCCCTGGTATCAGTTATAAAGACATTAACTGTAGTTGCTCAAGTAAAAAGCCCAGGAATCATCGCTGAGCCCTCTTTTTCTCTTAATTATGGAGCGCACCATGCATAAGCAAATTCCATATGTTTACCCTGCAAAATAAATGCAGAATCCAACTATTTCTTTTTTTTTTTTTCTTTTTGTTCCTTTTTGTCTTTTTTTTTTTCGTGACCGGCAACGGATTGCAACCTTCAGTGTCGGCCCCGTACCGGACCGGGACCGGCCACGGGATCGCAACCCTCGGTGTCGCGCCCGCACCTCGCTCAGCCAGTGAGTGGCCGGTCTGTACGTGGATCCGAACCCTCAGCGGGAGCGCCGCCTCACTCCCAAGCGGCGCACTGTAGCAGTGCGCCACCGGGCCGGCCCCCGAGAATCCAACTATTTCTAACACCTCCACAACAAGGCCATGTCTCTGACACCTCCAGGACCCTGGGATAAACTCCTAGCTGCTTGCTCTCTTCTGTATTTACTTGTCCTTCCCAGAGTTTGTTGTCCACACAGCTGCCAGAGTGAATTTTTAAAATATAAATCAGGTTATACAAGTGTACTTCTAAAAGTCTGTGGAAAAATAGAATTGGAAGATAATACAAATCTTTCCATGAATTGTTGAAGTCCTCTTGTATTAACTCCCTGCTTCAAATTCTCCATTTCAAATAAATTTCACATTTATAATAAAATCCAGACTCTTTGCTATCACCTACAAGGTGCTTAGTGATAATGACACGTGCAGATGCTCCTTAAGGTTCGGGTTTTTCCAGGGCAAATTCTCTGTCTTCAGAAATGTCAGGCAATTTCGACAACACCATTCTCTACCTTCTCTTGCTTTTCATTGGTTTTTAAGTTCTCCAAATTCTACAGTGAAAAGAGGATCATCAAGTCCCCTTGAGCAATGATTTATTCTCTACCGAGGTGTATGCTGGTGACAGTCACACGTACTGCTTGCAGATGACTTAAGGACTAAGAGTGAATTGAGAAAGCTATCATAATATTTCTCTTTTTTTCTAACTTTTTGATATTATTTTTACAATTACACTTTGAAAGTTTATTCTCTGCAAACCTCACAGAGCACCTAGAATTTAAGGAGTGATTGTGGCTGGCGTCTCTGGGTATATGTCACTTTAATTTAGGTTAGGAAAAGTACTCATGATTACTCCACCAACATCATCAGCTTTTACATAAACATATTCTTCTATGACTTTCTAAAGGCTTGTCACATCATCACCTCGATCAACTATTGTCTCCCCTTCTTTGACCAACTTCTCAAAAAAATAGCACCCCATACTAAAGGCATCTGCTTTTATTCAGGTTCTTAAACAGTAAGATGCTTCCTCAAGCCCCATGCAAAGTACTTCTTTGGTCATCACTTTGGAGATGGCTCACTGGAGAGTCCTGCAACAGGCCAGTAATTCTGCACATACTAATGCGCGTCCCGGCAACCAGACGCTGCAAGTTCTGGCCTCTTCCTCCTCCTGCATCTGCCCCTCAGCCAAGTTGGCTCCTTTGCCAGAGGCGTCCAGCCCCACTACACCCCTCCCAGGAGCAGGCTGCAGCTTGCTTTGGGTCTTTTGGTCCCCTGGAGGCTGGTGAAACGTGGGGTCTCAGCGAGGTTCCGCAGCGGCCGCCCGGCCCCGCCCGGTTGCTCTTCCCGCCGCCGCCACCGTCCACACCGCAGCGGCAGAACGGCGGCGACCGGTCACCCGCCCTGCAGCTCAGGACGCTCCGCACGGCGAGTGCTGCGCGTGCGCACTGTGCAGTCAGAGCCCCGGGAAGGCGGGAAGGCGCGAAAGCACCAGGCGCCTTTCCCGCCCAGCGCTCGCTCAGCTCCTCCCCAGCCTGAGCGGCCTCCACCAGAAACAGAGAACGCCCGTGGGCGGGGAAGGGACGGAAGGAAGTGACCACTCAAAAGTTTATCCCAGGTCAGGGAGTAAGCTGGCTGTGCAGGAAGCGGGATCCAAGTGGAAATTCCGTAAGTGCACCTTAAATATACTAAATCTGAATCTTTGAGGGTAGGGTCAGGAATCTTTTACGAGCTCAGAAGGCCTAATTCACAGGAGCAATAAAAGCTTGATGTGAGACAAAGTCCCTGATTTAAAAATGAGGAAACTAAGATCCCTAAAAGGGTGGAGGGAGAGGTTCCCAGGAAACTGCCCTCTAATCATTTGGGGCTGGTTCTTTCCTGGCCTTGGAAAGCGTCCTCTGTTGCTGCTCTCATCAGTAGGCAGCTGAGTGCCTTAGACAGGCCTTCTTAATATACCTGGAGTTCTCTCTGTGTGCAGGTCTCTCAGTTCTGTGTCCTGTGACCTCTTTTTGCCTCCGTCTCTCAGCTCTGTCTCCTCAAGTCAGGAGTTCCAACCAGCTTTGCCATGCTGCCCTGCATTGCTCCCAGACCTGGAATCTCTCAAGGGAGTCAGCTGGGGTGCATCACAGGATGAACTTCATCTGTCACTGTTTTTTATTGCTTGATGTCCAGTTCCTTGCAAACCATCGTTTTGTATATTTTACCCATTTTGTTTTTGCCTCATTTTCAGACTAGGAGATAAATCCGGTCCCTGTTATTCCATTTTGGCCAGAAATCCAAGGTAATAACTGTTTTATTGTTCTTGACTACTAGTTCTGTCACCTCTGTCACATCTGGATCTGTTTGTATTCACTGATTTCTCTCCTCATTATGGGTCATATTTTTCTCCTTTTTATGGTGGGTAATTTTTGATTGGACATCAAGCTTTGTTAATTTCACATTTTGGGCTGTTAGAAATATTTACGTTCCTATCAATATTATTGAGCTTTGTTCTAGTACATAGTTATGTTATCTGCAACTATAATTATGTTATCTGTTATGTTTTCACTTCTATCTTATTTAATACTTAATAAAACTCTATGCAATACATATTATTATCATCCTTATTTTACAGATGAAACCATTTTATACTTTCAAGGCTTACTTTTAAATTTAAGTGGGACCAGTGCAGCTTTTAGTCTAGGGTTAATTTTATCCTACTATGGAGGCAGTGCCTTTCTGAGTATTCTACCCAGTGCTTCATGAATTATGAAGTTTTCTAGCCTGACCTTTGGGAACAGAAACTATTCCGAGCCCTGTGTGAACCTCAGGAGCTGTTCCATTTGCTTCTTTTGGGTGGTTCTTCTCCTGCTCCCAACAGTTTGATCACAATCATGCACTTACCGATATTTAGCTGAAATTTCATGGGTCACCCACTACCTCTGGCACCCTCTCTATCTGGGTAGCTGTAGCTCTCTTCCCTGTACTACTCCTAAAACCTCCAGCCATCTTGGCCTCCCAAGACTCCCAGCTTGTCTTCTCAGTTCAGGGAAACTGCCAGACTCTACCTGTTTCCCCTCCCTGACATATTCCTTGGAAACTCTATCCATGTAGTAGGCTAGACAGCTGCAGGGCTTACCCCATTTGATTTCCCTCTCAGATGTCAGAGATCCCTGTCCTGCACTGCCTGATGTCCAGTATTTGAAAGTTGTTGTTTCATATATCTTCTCTTTTTTTTTTAAAGTCATTTCTGGTGGGAGAGAAAATCCAATCCTTGTTTCTCCATCTTGGCCAGTAGTAGAACTCATCATGAATTCCATGAAGACTGAAGATAAGTTATTCCCAGCTACAGAAAATGACCAGAGTACCAGACCTGAAGTTTTAATGGTATATCTACCTTTATTACACCTCCTCACTGGAGCAATACTCTAACCATAGCACTGTATCAGTTTCTTGGAAAGGGATAAGTTCTTAAAGAATGGTAGTTATAATCCCTTCTCTTGTGTTATTTAAAATGTATTTGGAGAGATTACACACACAACTGCTTGTTGAAAGCAAAATGATAGTGTATGAGTTAATGCAAAGGGTATCTTAAGACAACAAGGTGACTAACAAACAATGTAAATACTTAAAATCATTGGAAATGTGGACAGGCAAAAATAATAATATAGCTAGTATTTACTGAGAAAACACTATGTACCTGGAATTATGTGTGCAGCTTCACATGGATTATGTCATTCAACACTTAGTAAAACTCTGTGTAATAGGTATTATTCTTCTTCTTTAAAAATGAAGAAACTGAACCCCAGCTTGCTTCATGTTGCAAATGTAATGGACTTCAGAGCAAGGATTTGAATCCAGGCAGTCAGACCTCAGAGACCCGTTTTTGTCCACCACACTATTTTACTCAAAATATGCAAAATGATGATACTAAATTGAGATATAAACAAGTGCTTTTAGAGAGAAGAATGCTTAATTCAGACTGAAGAAATTAAAGTAGTGTCATATAAGAAAGATCTTAAAGAATAAATAATTAATCTAAAATAGTCAAACTCATAGAGGCAGAGGTGGCTGCCAGATCACGGGGGGGAGGGGTTAGTCAAAGGGTACAAAGTTTGGGTTATAGATGATTAATAAGTTCTAGTTATCAAGTGTACAGCATCATGCCTATAGTTAATAATATTGTATTGTATACTTGAACATTTGCTAAGAAGATAGATTTTATGTTGTGTTCTTATCACAAAAATAATAATAATAATAAAGAAGAGAGCACGAGGAAACTATTGGAGGTGATGAATAGGTTTATGGCATAGATCGTGGTGATGGTTTCACAAGTAGATGCTTATCCCCAAACTCATTAATTTGTACACATTATCTATGTACAACTTTTTGTATGTCAAAAATTACATTTTAAAAAAAAGAATGAATAATATTTCTCCAGCTAAGTGGATCAAGGATTAGGAAGTAGCCAGAGTAAAGTCATGTACACATGAAAACATGTTTGAAGATCAGTATAGCTGGATTTGATGATACATATCTGTATATAAAAAAGGAGAATTCAAGAATGTAGTAAGGAAATAATGCTTCCTATGCTGGGAAGACAGTTTAGTACAAGATCACAGTAGGCTTTATATTAGAAAGAACTTTTTATTTGTTAAATTATTTTATTTTACTTTATTTTTTTGGTGGCTGGCCATTAGGGGGATCCAAACCCTTGACCTTGGTGTGGTAAATACTTTCTATATTGCCAGGAAAAAAGTTCTGTAACTGTGAAATACTAAAAGGAATTCATTGGTTCACAAAGTGGACAGTCCAAGTTCTTCTGAGCTCTAATTCAGTGGTACACAGTTTCTTCAAGGACTTGTTTGTGTGTTCAGTGTCTACGTTTCTCCTTTTCATGTCATCCTCTGGCTGACTTTCTGCCTAGTGACAATAGAGCTGCAGTGTTGCTTTGCCTCACATGGGATGTCAGAGATGCAAAAAGGATTACTCAAAGCCCATCTCTTCTGAGCAGTGAGACACCCTGAAGGGGTTAACCTCCCAGAACCCTCAAGAGAGAGGCATTCCTTCCTTGGGAAATTAACCCTGAACTGGGGTTCTGTCTCAGTATTTATTCTAGAGGCCAGAAAGTTACAGAAAAAGAACATAGGTTGAGTTATGGTTAAGTATAGTTTAACAACAGAGGCTGGTAACAACAGTGAAATAACAAAGTGACATTCCATAATGCAATTTGCAAAACGTTAAGTTGATCCACCAACAAAAGCTTGTTCTTAGCAAATATGGTGTTTTCCTACAGCAGTTTCCTCAGTATTTTTACATAACAATAAAGCAACTTTCTTAACATATCAATCAGTAGGTTAGCCTGCTCCAAGGGCATCTGTTCTTGAAAGCCAGCAACATTGCTGTGTTACAATTCTATATCCACAACAGAGACTTTAGCCTGGGGAAAGTTTCCTGTCTTTTGCAAGCTTAACATTTCTGTATGTAATTTTAAAAAGTTAGGTTAAACCTGAAACTACAGGGCTTTGGAAATTAGACCCTGTGAAATACATTTCCTTTTAAATGTTAGTATACTCCACACTGCAGTAATTTCAGAGGCTTCAGTATTCAGATAATGTCAATCCTGGTACCCCAAGAAAACTTCTTGACATCTAATTGTCCCCAGCTAAGTAGCTCACCCATTCCTGCACAAAACCTTGTGGTGAAGGGGGCATTTACACCTGTTCCTAAGCTGGCATGAATTCATTTCTATACACATTTATGGCTCCTAAAAAGTGAGAGAGAGACATAATAGCTTTTTGGAAAATGGATGCAATATCTTTTCTTCCTTAAACTTTATGCTTGGGTATTTGGATTTTATTCTGTAAGCAAAGGAGAAGTATGAGGGGAGTTCATAAAGTTTATGGAACTTTATTTTTCAACATAGTCTCTGTCAAGTTCGAGAAACTTTTGTAAGTGATGATACCAGCTATTTAGTCCATCCCTAAAGATCTGAGGGTCCTGGGAATTTAACGCTGTCATGCAGAATTTTTTACATTTTTTACCTGAAGAAACATGGGTGCCCTTTAAAGACTTTTTTAAGATTAGGAAATAAGAAGTCAGAAGAAGCCAAATCAGGACCGTAAGGTAGATGCCTAATGATTTCCCATGGATACTTTTGCAAAATTGCCCTTGTTTGATGAGAAGAATGAGTTGGAGCCTTGTCATGGTCAACTCTGGTGAAGTTTTCCCAGGTGTTTCTCTGCTAAAGCTTTTTCTAGCTTTCTCAAAACATTCTCAGCCTAAGCAGATGTTTCTGGTCTTCGGCCCTCCAGAAAGTAAAGAAGCGAAAAAGCCATGTTTCATCCTTCTGTTACAGTTCTTTAAAGAAATGCTTCAGGATCTTGACCCCACTTGTTTAAAATTTCCATTGGAAAATTTGCACTTGTCTGTAGCTGATCTGGGCACAACAGTTTTGGCTCTTCAAGTAGGAAGTTTGCTCAACTTTAATTTTTCAGTCAGAATTGCGTAAGCTGAACCAGTTGAGGAGTCTCTGGTATTGGCTACTGTTTCTGCTGTTAATTATGGGTCCTCTCCAGTTAGAGCACAAACAAGATTAATTTTTCCCTCACAGACTCGTGTGGATGGTCTGCTGCTGCAGGCTTCATCTTCAACATTGTCTCATCCCTTCTTAAAATGAGTTGTCCATTTGTAAACTGCTGATTTCTGTTGGCATTTTTGTTGTCCACAGAAACTTTCTGTAAAGCATCCATGACTTCGCCATTCTTCCACCCCAGTGTCACCATAAATTTGATGTTCTTGCTTCAATTTTAGCAGAATTCATGTTGCTCATTGATAGGGGCTCTTTTCAGACTGGTGTCTTATCCTCAGTGCCTCAAACTAGATCCTGTCCAGACATGTTATAGCAAATTTGTAGGAGTTTATTTGGTGCAGAAAAATTTTGAAATCCAGGCGTAGTTTTTTCATCATACACATTTTCCATGATCTTCTTGACAATCCCTCATGTTTTCAGATGATATCCTTGTGTTACTTAGGAGGAGAGAGTCAATTTAGACTTCATCGAGTTACATATTCTTGTTAAAATGCCTAGGACTATGTTTTTCAATGTGGTAGCCACTAACCATATGTGACTATTTAAATTTAAATTCAACCTAACTAAAATGAAATAATAAAAATGTGAATAATGCAGATCTTTAATTGAATTAACCACATTTCGAGTACTTGGTAGCCTCATGTGGCTGCCATGTTAATTAGAGCAGATGTAGAATATTTCCATCATTGCAGAAAATTCTGTTGGAAAGATTTAGTTTGGGGCACCACCTACAGAACTATAGTGTAAAACTTCCAAACTTTGTACAGGGAAAAATGGAATGGGAGGTCGACGGGGAGTTGATCTAAAAGAAGGCAACAAAACAGGGGAATATAAGTCTAGAAAAAGTGAGAAAAATAAAGGGCATCAAAAAAATGATAGAAATGAATACCCCCCCCCCCAAATCCGATTGGTTATCTTGCTGATTGCATGAAAGATTTTTAAAAATTAATTTATATTATATAAAATAAAATTCGGTCTTTTTGGTGTACAATTCAATGGCTTATGACACATGCCTACACTCATGTAACCACAACCAGAATCAAGATACAAAACAGTTCCATCACCTTAAATAATTTCTTTGTGCTCCCTCCTTGTCCTCCATGTACCCCAGTCCCTGGCAACCACTAATCTGTTCTTCATTGCTCTAGCCTTTCCCACAATGTCATGTAAGTGGAATCATACAGTGAATCAAACTTTTTGAGTCTGGCTTCTTTCACTTATAACACTGCATTTGTGATCCATTAATGTTGTATGCATTGGTAGCTGCTTTCTTTTTATTGCTGGAGTATTTTGTTGTATGAATATATCAAAATGTGTTTATTCATTCATCTACTGAAGGACATTTGGGTTGTTTCCTGTTTAGGGATTTTATGAGTAGAACTGCTGTGAACATTTGCATACAGGTTTATGTATGAATATTAGTTTTCACTTCTCTTGGGTTTATACCTGGGAGTGGGATTGCTGAGCTTTATGGATAGTGTATGTTTAATATCACAGGATATTAACAAAATGTTTTCAAAGTGGCTGTATCATTTTGCATCCTCACTGCCAATGCAGGAGAGTTCCAGTTGCTCCATATACTTGCCAGCACATGATATTAAAATTTTTTCCAGGCCAGCCCATGGCTCACTCAAGAGAATGTGGTGCTGGTAACACCAAGGCCATGGGTTCAGATCCCTATATAAGGATGGCTGATTAGCTAATTGGGTGAGCATGGTGCTGACAACACCAAGTCAGGGGTTAAGATCTACTTACTGGTCATCTTTTTTTTGAAAAAAAAAAGTTTTTCCAGTTTTATTCATTCTAATGAGTGTGTAATGGCATCTCCTTGTTGATTTACATTTTGCTAATGACTAACGACTTCAGGATTTTTTCATGTGTTTATTCATACCATCTATATATCTTCTTTCGTGAAATGTCTGTCAAAATACTTTGACCATTTTTATATTGGTTTGTTTCCTTATGGTTGAGTTTTGAGAGGGCTCTGTATATAATTTGGAAAGAAGTTCTAAGTTATATTATTTTTCTTGTAATATTTGAGGATATTTTATTTCAGTCTGTGGCCTTTCTATCTCTTCATACTGTCTTTGGGGAAAAATGTTTTCAATTTTGATGAAATTCAGTTTATCATTTTTTTTTTTTTATGTAGTGATTGTGCTTCTGTATTTTATATCAGAGAACTCTTTGCTAAGTCTAAGATCACAAAAAAAATTTCTTCTGGAAGTTTTATAGTTTTAGGTTTAAAACTATGGTTCATTTTTAGTTTATATTTTTGTATCGTACAGGGTATACCTCAAAGTTAGTTTGTCTATTAATTAGTTAATTTTTCTGGTTGCTTTGCATATGGCATCTAGTTGTTCCAGTATGATTTGTTGAAAAAGTTACCCTTTCCCCACTAAATTTTCTTTACACCTTTGTTAGAACTTCATTGAACTTATATGTCTGGATTTATTTCTGGATTCACTATTCTGCTTCATTGGTCTATTGTGTATCCTTTCACTAATACCATGCTGTCCTGATTGCTGTAGCATGATAATAATTCCATAAATCAGTCAGTGAAAGTCCTCTAACTATGTTCTTCAAAGTTATTTTGGCTATTCTCGGTTCTTTCCATTTCTATATAAACTTTAAACTCACCTTATCAGTTTCTGTATAGAGCATGCTGGCATTTTATTGGAATTGTGTTCACTCAATAGATCGGTTATGGATGATTGGACTCTTAGGAATATTGAGTCTTCCAATCCTGAACACAATATATCTCTCCATTTATTTAGGTCTTGTTTTATTTCTTCTAGTATTTTTTTAGGATAAAAATCTTGAATATCTTCTGTTAAATTTTTCCCTAAGAGTGTCAATGTTTTCTGATGTTATTGTAAATAGTATTTTTTTTAAAGTATCTTTCTGATTATTTGTTGCTTGTAGCCTGCAACCTTGCTAAAATCACTTATTATTTCTGGTAGCTTTTTTTTTTTTTCCTTTTTGTCTTTTTTCGTGTCTGGCAACGGATCTCAACCCTCAGTGTCGCGCCCGTACCGGACCGGGGACCGGCAACGGGATCGCAAACCTCGGTGCTGCGCCTGCACCTTGCTCAGCCAGTGAGCGGGAACCGGTCTGTATGTGGGATCCGAACCCTTGGCGGGAGCGCCGCCGTGCTCCCAAGCGGCGCACTGTAGCAGTGCGCCACCGGGCCAGCCCTCTGGTAGCTTTTTTGTGTAGATTTTATAGGGTTCTCTACATAAATTATCATGTCATATGTGAATTAAGATAATTTTACTTATTTCTTTCTAATATGAACGCCTCATTTCTTTCTCTTCTCTTATTGCACTGGCTAGAACTTCTACCACAGTGTTGAATAAAATTGGCAAAAGCAGATATCCTAGCCTTTTTCTTAATTGTGGAGAAGGCATTCAATTCTTTACCATTAAGTATGATGTTGCCTGTAAATTTTTCATGAAGTTGAAGAAGTTCCATTCTATTCCTAGGTTGTTGATCAATTTTATCGGAAATGGATGTCAGGGTTTACCAAATGCTTTTTTTGTACCTATGGAAATGGTTGGATTTTTTTTTCTTTTTGTTCTTCTAATATGGTAAATTACATAGATATATTTTCAAAAGTTACAACAACCTGCATTCCTGGCATTTACTTCTCTTGGTCATGATTTATTAGTTTTTGCATTTATGTTCACAAGGATTTTAGTTTTCTTTTCTTGTAATTTAGTATATTTCCTTAGTGCTGTTGAAACCATGTACAGAATAGAAACTGAATATGTGTTTAAAGGGAATTTTTGAAAGGTAATGTTTCACATTTCCAGAAGATATATTAAATAAGTCCATCTTCACTAATAAGTAAATAAATGCAGGTTTTTATTTTTTTTTTAAAGATGACCAGTAAGGGGATCTTAACCCTTGGCTTGGTGTTGTCAGCACCACACTCATCCCTATATATTGTAGAGCTAATTTTGCCCCATTGTAGAGACAAAACGCTTTTCAGTATTCTACTCAATGCCTCATGAATTATGATGTTTTCTTATGTCTGGTGGGAACAGCAGCTATTCCCAGCCCTGTGCAATCTCCAGGGATTGGTGCTCTAATCTTTCTTTTTCAGTAGCTGGCTCAACTGACTTGGGTGGTTTTCCCACATGCATGTGATGATCACTACTCATCTGAAGACTCAGAGGGGCTCTGGCAGTCCTCTTCTGCCCTTCAAAAGCTAAACCCATTGCTCCCCAGGACTCTTAGTTCTTTCTACTCAACTCAAACACTAGTGAGCTTTGCCTGGATTCTCCTCCCTGCACTGTGGCCTAGATTTCTCTCCAGTCATATGGTTTGAATCATTTTTTTCTGTTTCTCAAGGGTCACTGTCCTTTCTTGCCTAATACACAATGTCTTGGAAACCATTTCATATATTTTTTCCATTTCTCTAGGTCTTTCAGGTAGGAGTATAAGTTGGTCTATTTTATTCCATCCCGGCCAGAGTAGAAGTTTGGGATGTTGCTTTTTGTATTCTTTCTAGATGTTTTAATTTTAATCAGTGGGCATAATAGGCAATAGTGATCTCACTTCATCTTGGCTGCCTAGTTGTTATTAGACATTAAATATTAACATACCAGAAAGAGACTAAAGGCTTCTTAACCAGATTAAGGGCAACTTTGAAACTCCTACAGGAAACATCATGTTAAATAATGAATCATTATAAGCATGTTCTTTATAATCAGGGAGAATAGAGAAATGCTCACTATGGCTGCCTTTGTTTAGCTGATGAGTATATAATTATTATTGCTTTATACTATACTAGTAATTCTAGCCAGTGAAGTAAGAGTAAAAAAAAAAAAATAAGTAAAATACACTATTTAAGTATTGAAAGAAGGGAACAAAGCATATTCATAAAATATTCACAAATGATATCATTGCCTATTTTGGAAATCAGAAAGAGCTATAGATCAAATATTAGAATAATTGTGATTTAGCAAGTTGAACCATATATATATACACACACACACCATTGGAACAGAACAGAGAGAGTAGAGACAAACCCACAAAACATATTAAAATATCTTTGCATTAGTCTGTGCTATGGTCTGAATGTTTGTGTTCCCCTCTCTCAAAATTCATATGTTTAAATCCTAACTTTGAAGGTGATGGTATCAAGATTTAGGGCCTTTGGGAGGTGATTAGATTATGAGGATTTCACCTCATCTATTCTGTCATAAAAGCCCAGATAGACTAGGACAGTTTGCTAGGGTTACCCTAACAAAGTACCACAGAGTGTATGGTTTAAACTACAGAAATTTATTGTCTCACAACTCTGGAGGCTCAAAGTCGAAGACTGAGGTTTCAGCAGGGTTGGTGACATATGAGGATTTTGAGGAAAAGATCTGTTCCAGGCCTCTCTCCTTGTCTTGTAGATGACCACTGTTTTCCTTTGTCTCTTCACATATCTTCCCTCTGTGCATGTCTGTCTCTAGGTCAAATTCCCTGTTTTTGTAAGGATATCACTCATACTGGATTAGAGGCCCACCCTACTGTAGTATGGTCTCATCTTAATTAATTACATCTGCAGTAACCTCATTTCCAAATAAAGTCACATTGTGAGGTGCTGGAGGTTAAGACTTCAACATATGAATTTTGAGGAGACACAGATCAACCCATAACAATTGTATATGGCAGAATTGGCAGTATAGATCTGTTGCTTTGCCTCCCACAGATTTGTCACCCCTTTACCCCTGGGTAACAGAGCTGCCAAAGATTACTCAAAGCCCATCTCTTCTGAGCAGTGAGAAGCCCTGGAAAGGGGTTAATCTCCCAGAACCCTCAAGAGAGAGGCATTCCTTCCATCCCAGAACCCTCAAGAGCAGAACCCTCAAGAGAGAGGCATTCCTTCCATTAGGGAAATTAACTATGAATTGAGGTTCTCTTCCTGCATTTATTCCCCAGACGAGGAAGTTACAGGAAGAGAACATAGGTGGGGTTTTTGCTAAGTACAGTTTAACAAGTTTAACAATAGACATTCCATAATGTAATTTTCAAGAAGTTAAGTTGATCCACCAACAAAAGCTTGATCTTAGCAAACATTCTCTTCTTACAGCAATTTCCCACTATCTTTACATATCAATCAGTAACCTGTCTGCCTTTGATCCAGCAACCTTGCTGTGTTGCAATTCTTTATCTTACAATAAGAGTATAGCCTGGGGAAAATTTCCTGTCCTTTGCAAAGTCAGTATTTGAAACTGCAAGGCTTTGGAAAACCAGGCCCTGTGAAGTACATTTGTTTTATGCATACTTCACACAGATCAATGGAGGAAAGATAAAAAATCCAATTAGTAGGGTTGGTTGGAATAATGAGATATGTATGTAGGAAAAATAAAATTAA
The DNA here is from genome assembly GCF_000696425.1 of Galeopterus variegatus. Lineage (NCBI taxonomy): Eukaryota > Metazoa > Chordata > Mammalia > Dermoptera > Cynocephalidae > Galeopterus > Galeopterus variegatus. Next base: position 126,198 of record NW_007728451.1, on the reverse strand, counting down.
AAAGTGATACCTACTTCAAACCATACACAAAAAATAATTCCCAATTAAAGACGTGAATGGGAAGAGCAAATCCATATAATTTTTAGAAAAAACAATGAAATTATTTTTATCCTATGAAAGGTGGTCTTATGACATAAAAAGATTGTAAATTTGATTTCGACATTAAAATTAAGAACACATTATGTTAAGTGAAACAAGTCAGGCACAGAAAGAGAATAACACATGTTCTCACTTATTTGTGGGAGCTAAAAATAAATAAATAAATAAATAAACACACAAACAGACATAGGGTTGGGGGGGAGAAGACACAACAATCACAACAATTCCTTGAACTTTTTAAGACAAGTGAACAGATATGATGTAGGGGGGAGGGGAGAGAGGGAGGGGGGAAGAGGAACAGGTAAAGGATCATGAAAAGTGACTACTTTTCATGTATATTGAGAAGTTAAAATAAAAATTAAATTAAAATAAAATAAAATTACAAACTTATGTTTTTTAATGACACCTAATGAGAATGAAAAGTCAAGCCATAACCTTAGAGAATATATGTTTAACACATATGATAAACAATTGTGTCTAAAACACATAAAGTAGTTCCAGAATCAATAATGAAAAGAAAAATAATCCAATAGAAACGTGGGCAAAAGACATGAACAGGCATTTTATAGGCTGAAGCATGAAAAAGGATTCAATCCCCATTAGTAATTAGGAAACTACTGTTCTAACCATCAGTAAGATGCCATTTAACACCCACAAGGTTGGCAAACATTAGAAGTTGGACAATACCAAGTTTTGATGAAGATGTAGAATAATGATAACTCATTTCCTGCCAGGGACCAGCCCCAGCACAGAGATTGTAAAGGTCCCCACTGGTAAGGGATCCCCCAAAAGGGAGGAAGGGCAGCGTCGGCGATGGAGCGGACAGCAAACACACAGGCTCAAAGGATCTGCTGAATGCTGGGACAACAAACACACAGACTCAAGGGATCTGCTGAATGCTGGGACAACAAACACACAGACTCAAGGGATCTGCTGAATGCTGACAGGTTATTGATGCAAGCATCAGACTTTTATACCTTTTTTTTTATTTGCTACATAATCATAAAATAATCAATGAACAATATCATGATATCTCTTTGTAAATGACATATGTTCTAAGAAAAATAGCATTACAGTTTATTCCCAGAAAAGACAATTACAATGTCCTTTCCTTTGAGCAAGAACGTTACAACCCACTGGTCCCATATAATCATCACTTTTCATCACTTGCAATCATTACCAAAACTACATCCATGGTACAATAGACTTTCTATGACGTTATTAAAACTTGATTCACACCTACATCTAACTATTCTTTATTCCTAAATAAACACTCTAAAAATTAACTTGCTTAACTAAACTTCTACTTCTATTGTAAAACAAAAGATTGTACATTAACTCCTTCCAAGCAGCCAGGCCAAACTCTCAGGCACCAGACAAGACGAATGCCTACATAGGTTCGTTGTCCCCTTCTGGGCCCCACTGCCATAAGCCATCTCCTGAAAATCCATAATCATAAGTATCATTAGTATGATTAAATATTTTAGTATAATTTTGAATCCTACTTCCAAGTCTCCCAGAGCGATAGTTATGAGGCAGCAAAGAATAAAATATAATAAAGCATAACAAGCACACAGAGCTCCAGAATATCAGGGTGGAACGCCGGCATCTTCTCCCATGATGAGGCCTTGCTATCATCCCTTCACGATGAGGCCCTGCAAACACTGTGTTTCATTAAAAGATCTTTATCAGGCTTTAATCTTATGAGTGGGAGGCACCCCCGCAATTTTTCACTGTTCAAAATGCAAGGTGGTACAACTATTTTGTAAACTAATTAGACAGTATATTGTAAAGGTATGCATTTATCCTAAAGTTGAGAAATTCCACTTTTATGTCTATACCTGAGAAGCATTCTTGCACGAGTGCACCAGGAGACATTCTCAAGGATACTGATAGCAGAACTGTGTCACTATTTTTAGTAGAGAAAACCCAGAAACAAGTTACATGTGCATAAACAGTTAATTTCTTCAATGGATTCTATTTAACTGTGAAAGTGAATATAAAATTCCATCAACTAGGATGAACCTCCAGAATGTAGTGAAACATACTGGAGGCCTGTAATGATTTCCAATATGCTATTTCTTAAGCTGGATGGTAGATACATATATGTTTATTATTGTATAAAATACAGGATATGTCATACACCACCTTTGCATATATAATATGTTTCATAGTTTAAAAAAAACCCATGGTATAAAGAGATAAGATAAAACGAGAAACTGAGGATGATTTGCAGGTACAAGGTTGGGTGGCTGAGTGGGTGATGACACTGTCAGATTCAGGGAACACAGAAAGAGGGGCATGGTCAAAAGTAAGTTTTATGGAAAAAAAGTAAGTTTTATGACTTTGTTTCTTAAGGTGTTGAGGGTGAAATGTCTGATGTATCCAAGAGTAGATGACCAACAGGCAACAAAATATTAATATCTGGACCTCAGAAAAGAGGACAGTGCTTCAGATTGTGCAATAAGTAGTTGAAAACGTGAAGGAATAAGAGAGCACCAAGAGAAGAAACTCGCTATTCCTAAAACCCAAGCTCATTCCATTGCACCTGTCTATTAAATAAACCAAACCCAACTGTCCCTCCTGCTTTTACCCTCTCCAGACTTATTCCTCTATCCATATGGACTAGATCCAATGCTTCACATTTCACAATGATTCTCATCTAAGTTATTTTGACTCCTATGGTATAAAATTTTTCACTTCTGCCTTTGCTTTTTATTTCTGTTGATATTATATTCTCAATATATTGTTCCCTGGACTACTACCAACTGATTTTATATGTATGTGAATACGTATATTTATTTGTGTATATATATACATATATATACATATATATATATGTATATATATATATCCAGTCCTGTGATTTATGAGTCATTTTAGTATATTTCCTTAGTGCTGTTGAAACCATGTACAGAATAGAAACTGAATATGTGTTTAAACGGAATTTTTGAAAGGTAATGTTTCACATTTCCAGAAGATATATTAAATAAGTCCATCTTCACTAATAAGTAAATAAATGCAGGTTTTTATTTTTTTTTAAAGATTACCAGTAAGGGGATCCCAACCCTTGACTTGGTGTTGTCAGCACCACGCTCAGCCAGTAAGCAAACCAGCCATCCCTATATAGGATCCGAACCCATGGCCTTGGTGTTATCAGCACCACACTCTCCCAAGTGAGCCATAGGCCGGCCAAAATGCAGGTTTTTAAAATAGTCAAATTCAATGGAATTTCACCCATCAATTGGCAAACATTTAAAATAGTAATACTGTAATTCTTCTGAGGAGTCCACCATATCATTGGTCTCCTTGGGCAGTGGGGGAAAAGGGGCAGGGTGAATTGATACAACTTTCCTGGAAAGCAGTTTGGCAGTATATGTATTGTGAAGTATGTTTATATCCTTAGTCTTAGTATTTCCACCGTTGTAAATATGACCTAGGGAAATATTCATATAACAAAAATGTTATATGTAGAGGAATGTTTGTCATATTTACAATAGCAAAAACTGGAAACCATCTATATATCCAGGAATAGAAGAATGGGCTAAAAATTATTGTACAGTGAAATATATAGCTCCTCAAATTGTGTTTTCAAAGGTTATTTAATGACACTTGAAATCACTGGCAGATTGCTGAGAGAAAAACAAACTCAAATGTAGCATAGTATTTAAGAAATATAAGATTTATATCTGCATATAAATTAATAGAGGCAAGTAAAACAAAATGTAGAATGATTATCTCTGATGACGAAATATAGTCATTGGTTTTTTCCTCCATTATTCATTAGCCATTATATTACCCAATTTTTATTCAGAATATCTATTAGTTTTATCATTAGAAAATCATGAAACATACTATTAAAAGGGATTTTCATTAAATCTTCCATCTTTTTTTTAAGGATCCTGCCACGAAGCAGACAGGTTCTGGCACACCTGTTGATCATTGTCTGTCTGACATAAGAGAGCGCAGCAGTACTCCTAAGCTTAGAAGTGAGGTCAACAAGCGTGAAACAGCCCTTGAGATTCAGAATCTAAATTTGGACACCAATAAAGAATGTTGTTTCACCTTTAATTTCAAAGAAAGATCCAGGAAATCAGACCGTAGGGAGTTTACAGTATATGGTGAACCAGATGAGAATATCTACTCAGCTCTGAGAGCTAATGAAAATTTCAGTGAAAGGAGGGAGAAACATTTTAATAAGAACATTATTGTTTATGAAGAAAAAACAATACGAGGATATGTAAATTTAGGAATGCCTCTCAAATGCCTGCCTAGAGGTTCTCATTTTGAAATAACATTTGGTCAAAGAAAGAGTAGCCAGGAAGGAGATGATCAGATGTTGCGCCAGTGTGAAAATCCAAACACTGAATGCATTCTTTTTCATGTCATTGCTGTTGGGAAGAGGATAAAGACTATTCTTCAGATCAGGGAACTTCATGAACAAGGAAGCACGCTTTGCGTCTACGCCTTGAAAGGGGAGACTATCAAAGAAGCCCTGTGCAAGGATGGCCGATTTCGGTCTGACCTAGACGAATTTAAATGGGAACTAATGGAAGGTCATAAGAAAATTTATGGAAAACAGTCCAGGGTGGATGAAGTATCTGGAAAAGTCTTAGAAATGAGCATTTTAAAAAAAGATGTTGACAGGAAAGGTATCAATAAGAAAATTAAACAGAAGAGTGAAAGAGCCACTGATGAAGTCAGTCCCTGTGGCCTGATACAGTCTAAGAACAAGGTCGATGAATCACAGAGAGATGGAGAGTGTGAAGATGGAGAACACAACAGAGAAAAATTTCTCCCACGTCAAAGTCTGGGGAGTGACATTAAAGTTAAAACTTACCGGACAATGTCCAGGCTTAGAAATTATTACAATAGTAGTTATGGAAGAAAATATAGGAGAATAAACTCTCAAGCTAGACAGAGGATCCATCTGGGTAGGGAATATACTATTAATGCAGATGTCATGAAGGAGGTAGCTAGTCTCTTAGAGAATATAAGACAGTTGGACAAAGCCATGATGCATCAATATCCGAATTTTAATGAAGAGACACGTTGGATGCGAGAGTATTTTCAGGAAGAACAGAAGAGAAAAAAAGTGTCAACATGTAAACAATTCAACATGTATAAAAAGTACTTTGGAAAAGTCACTGGAAATTCTTTATCAGTTGCAACCTGTGAACAACTTACTCACCTGAGTAAGTCAGTGGGGTTTATGAAATGGGACAATAATGGAAATACAGGCAATGCTACTTGTTTTGTCTTCCGTGATGGTTATATTTTCACCTGTCGACATGTTGTACATCTTATGGTAGGTGAAGGCACAGATCCACTTTTGTGGCCAAATATAATTAGTGAATGTGCAAAGGTAACCTTCAATTATAAAGAGTTCATCCCTACTGATGACAATTGGTTTTGCATAGAGCCATGGTTGGAAGTATCTAATGAAACTCTAGATTATGCCATTTTAAAACTAAAAGAAAATGGAAATGCATTTCCTCCAGGCTTATTTGGACAAATTTGCTCTCAACCACCTAGGGGTTTGATTTATATAATTGGTCACCCAGAAGGCCAGATCAAGAAAATAGATGGTTGTGCTGTGATTCCTCTACATCAGCGGTTAGGAAGGTATCCAGAGCAAAGTCAAGCTGAGTTGGTCGAACTCCACGCTGCCACTTATAATGTTGTCCCTATGTTTACCCAAAGAAGTTTTCTATCAGAAGTTTGGAGTACACGCACACTTAGTTACGACACTTGTTTCTCTAGTGGGTCCTCTGGCTCCCCGGTGTTTAATGCATCTGGCAAATTGGTTGCTATGCATACCCTGGGGCATTTTTATCGACGTGGAGTTGAAGTTTATGCCGTTATTGAATTTGGCTATTATATGGATTCTATTCTTTGTGATATTAAAGAGAAAAATGAGAGCTTGTATAAATTACTAAATGAAGAAAAAAATGAGAACCACAACGAAGAGAAAAATAACAAACAAGAGCCATCACTTCAAGATCAAACTGAACCCATGGAATATTAGGAAAAAGATGCTGTCTTCAAGAAAATATGCCAATAATGTAGAGTATTGAGAGCTCTTTCCTTACAGTATAATAAAATTTATTTCTTAGAAAACTTTTAGAAAATTATGTGGATGTGCAAAATCCATGTTAGAGCTTAAATACATATTGGGTTTTTTTTTTTCCTCATTGGCTTTTTTTTTTTTTAATTTGAAGTATTCTTAAGCCTCACTTAATATGCTTAGGTCATTTATATACCCACAAAGAATTTGGTATTTGCCATTCTAAATGCTTAGGATGGTCCATCTTTATAACTAGCAAGATGATTCTTGTTCTTTACTGTGGTTACTAGAGGTGGGAAGGGGGGAGGGGGAATGGGGCTAGTGAGAAATTGTTAAAGCATCACAAAGTATGATCACGTTTTGTAATGATGAATATACTCATTATCCTGATTTGATCACCACATATTGTACACAGGTATTGATATTCAACTCTGTACCCCACAAATATGTATAATCAATTATGTTTCAATTAAAAAAAAAGAAAAAAAAGTGACTCTTGTTTTCTACCTAACAAGATAATGGGGAAATACACCGTTAAAGTTAGGGAAAGCATACGTAGGGTTCCTTTAAAACCCAACATTTTTTGGTAATTTTCACTCTTCCCTTCCATGCTACGTGTTACATCAGCCTGTATTGTAAATGGCAGTACACAATTCTAGGTTTTCAGTTCTTTGCTCTAGTTCAGCAATAGCTGACCCTTCTCTTGTAGATATGAAGAGAGCTTGCTAGTCTTCATTCCCACTCTCTCATGTTCAGAGTCTAGAAAGCTAAAAGTTAAGTATTTCAGACTAATTTGTAACTGAGCTTCTAAATCCAAATCCGGTTCTTTCAAATAGATGTACATACTTGCATGTACAATACAGGAAGATGGAAGTAAAGTGAAGGACATCCTTCTGCTTCATCTTTTGAAAAGCTGGGTCATAGAAAAGTGAGCATCTAAAGATAGCAGTTTTGGCCACACTCAGGGTCAATGTCTAGTCACCAGCTTAATGGAAGCTTCATTACTATCAGGAGTAATTGCAGCAGCAGCAGTCAGTATTGCAGTGTTTAGTCATTCACACTGATACTGTAAAGAGCCATTTGTGGTGGTAAGTTTCCTAATTCAGCTTCCTGATTCCTGGATTGTAGCTAAGAATATGTTCTTGAACTCAACAATTCAAGTGTTGGCCTCTTGAATCCCTCTGCTTTTATCATCCTAAACATTTCCAGCACTTGATCCCTCACATTAAATATTTTACCTGCACTGAACCCTGACTGCTATCCCCTCCTTGACAACTGCAAGCAATTGATTGGACTGTCTGAATATGTGGTCACCTCTTGCTTATACAAAAATCATAAATCTAACTCAAGCAGAGAGTTTGTTGGTTCAGAAACTCTAGATCTGTATGTATATTAGAAAGAATATAAGAAGCAACTGCTGAATTTCCAAAAACCAGAGCTTAAACAAGACAAGTTTGTTTCTTTCTCACATAATAATCCAAACTTACAGTTTTCTGTGGTTGTGGGAATTCGACCCTGTCCAGGTATTAGTTTTCCTCAAGCAAGTCACACCACACTCCTCCACATGCAACATCGGCCAAGACGGCTGCTAATCTAGCCAACACCCCGGCACTAAAGCCAGAGGTAAGAAGAAGATGTGCAAAAGAGACAGCACTTCTTTCTCTTAAAAACACCATCTGGGAACTGCATATAGCACAGCTGTTCACACTCATTGTCTACAACTTGGTTAACACTCATTGTCCACAACTTGGTTACATGGCTCAGTTAGCTGAAAAACAGGCTGTAAGATCTAGTGTTTATTCTGGATGACCACATGCCCAGCCTAAATTTTATAACCATGGAATAAGGGGGAAATGGATATTGGGTAAACCTGTAGTCTCAGCCACAATCCCCTCCATCTAACCACTTTGGTATCTGTATATACTCTTTCCAAATATGAAGCACACTTGCCTGCTTCTCAAAATAATCAAGAATTTGGGGTAATGTATATTTCTCTCCACATCTGAATGTAGCTCTTCATGTTCTATAGACTTATCTGTCCGTTCCCTCTCGCCCCAGCCACACACCAACCATACTATAGTGTAATATGGCCAGAATCCAACAACTTAAATTTTTATTTGTAAAAGAAAATGGGAAATAGAACAGTCACAATCCCTTAACAATGGTCAAATTCTGTGGTGCAGGAATTGCCAGTATGCCCAGATTTGGCAGGGGAGTACAATTTTTGATTAGCTCAAATTGCAATTCCTGATTACTTCTCACTGGAGCTGGAATCTCCTTGACCTTTATCCTTCAGGGTGCTCTTTTTTGTCTTGTTTACTGTAGCCATTTCTTTCTCTTTTTTTAAGTCTAGTTTTATTAAGTTAGAATTTATGTACAGTAAAATTCACCTTTTTGGTGTACAGGACTATGGAAAAGAAGCAACACCCCTGTGTAGGCATCAAAGTAGCACCAAGGCACATAGGAAGTGCAGGACCGATGTCCAAATGAGGAGGGAAGCCCAGAGGGATGGGTTCTGCAGTTAGTGAGGCTCTTACCCTAGAGGCACCTGCCAACCTGGAGAAGACAGCTGAGAGGCTGAGTGGCTAACCAGACATTGGAAGAGAATCGTGAAGCTGACGGCGACAAAAGTTAGACTTTAAGGCCTATCAAGTGGTAGGGACTTAGTAAAGACCATCGGATTTTGGACAGGAACAAAGCATTGCACCCAGGGAATAAGAATGTCTCAGAAATATCCCAACATTTACAGTTACACAAGTCAGTTTGAAATCATCTCAATCCCAATTAGGTTAAGGTGATCTGGGATTGCTAGTGATTCCAACCCAGCCACCTCCCCCCAAATTAATGGTAATGTCTCTTTGGAGAAACATTATATACATCATCCTGGGCTTCTAATTTTTTCTACAAGACAAAGTTTCCAAAAATAAATGTCAAACTTGGACTTGAAAAAAAGGTAAGGAACTTTTACTGGCAAAATAAATCAAGAAAGACGGTAGAAATGTAGACTTAATGTGAAAAATGTGACACTACTCTATCCAAAACACACTTCGATTATTTACCTATATGCCCACTCTAGGACCTATCATGCTCATTCAAGAGGCAGGCCCTGTTTCTTAATTAAACTGAATAATAGGGCATTAGCTCCTACTCTCAGTAATAGATTCTCTTTTTCTACCAGATCATGTGGATTGACATTTCCTGTTTTAGGATGTATAGAAACTAAAAGGAACAATCGCACAACAAAAGGTGAAGTATAACTTTAACCAAAATGATATCTTTACCTATTTTCATGAAGCTATGGGTTTTCTTGTCAAATCCTGGAGCCCAATACTTCTCCTACAACCACATGTGTTAAAGATTTCAAATCACCTGATCCTAAATAAATCTCCACTGAAGATGATTCATGGAAGCTTCTATTTGAGTAAATCAGATGCTCAAACTTATTTTTTTAAATAGTATAAAATTGAAGCCTGCCCCTCCAGTGCCAATCCTGAAAGGCCTATCACATGTCACTGCTTGAGCTTGCTTGACATGTGATCTCTGCCACCATCCCTCTAAGCCAAGGATGAGTCCCACCAGATAGGCCAGACACAGGATGGTTCTCAGTGGTTATAGTAAGATTCATTCCCCACCTAAACTTTAGGTACAGTTTATCACTGGGATTTACAAGAAAAGGAGGCATAGACCCTAGGATTTTGTGATGGCAGACACATCTCAATTTGGGATCTATATCTCAAATGTCACCACCTCTGAGCTGGCATCCCTGAAGCCTTCTCTGTGCTGCCACAGCATCCTGTTCATTTCTGTATTGTAGCACATGGATTATAACTCTCTTTTCACTTGTCCTTTTCGCTTACTACATTGTCACTTAATGTTTCTGAGGACAATGTTACATTCATCTTATAGTGCTTAACACTATACCTGGCACACATAAAAGTTCCTTCAGAAAGACTGAATACTTTTTTTTTTGTTTGTTTGCTTTATTTTTATTTTTTTTATTTTTAATTATTTTTTAATTCAACAAAATCATCTCAGTTTATTTATTTTTTTGTGTGTATCTATTTTTTTATTATTTTTATTTTGTCAATATACAATGTAGTTGATTATTGTGTCCCATCAC
>NW_007728451.1:97278-115902 GCF_000696425.1 Galeopterus variegatus | reverse complement strand
CCACCCCCCACCCCCCGTTTTTTTTGTGTGTGTTTGTGGGTAAATTAATTTGTTTATTTTTTTTTTTAGCTCCCACCAATAAGTGAGAACATGTGATATTTCTTTTTCTCTGCCTGACTTGTTTCACTTAATATTATTCTTTCAAGGTCGAGGTTCCTCAAAGAGTTGCAGATAGATCTACCATACGATCCAGCTATCCCACTGCTGGGAATATACCAGAGGAATGGAAATCATCAAGTCGAAGGTATACCTGTTTCCCAATGTTCATTGCAGCACTCTTCACAATAGCCAAGAGCTGGAATCAGCCCAAATGTCCATCATCGGATGAGTGGATACGGAAAATGTGGCATATCTACACAATGGAATACTACTCAGCTATAAAAACGAATGAAATACTCCCATTTGCAACAACATGGATGGACCTTGAAAGAATAATATTAAGTGAAACGAGTCAGACAGAGAAAAAGAAATACCACATGTTCTCACTTATTGGTGGGAGCTAAAAAAATAAACAAATTAATTCACCCACAAACACACACACACAATTCCTTGAACTTGTTAAGACAAGTGAACAGATCAAATGTCCATCATCGGATGAGTGGATACAGAAAATGTGGTATATCTACACAATGGAATACTACTCAGCTATAAAAACGAATGAAATACTGCCATTTGCAACAACATGGATGGACCTTGTTTGTTTGTTTTAAAAGAAAGAATGCTTTAGGTTTGTAGGTCCTAGATATATATCAACAAAAAGCAAGTAACAGCTATCCCATAAAGCCCATTCAAGAGACCACTATCCCAACAGATACTTGTATTAGAACCATACAAATCAGCTAAAGGTGAGGACCCGGTGGTGGCGCTCCTATAGGGCTTCCCTTCTGTCTTTGTTACATAATCCTCATTGGCTGCATCCAACCCTCTAAAGGGCAGCCAAGGAGAGAAAATCAGGGGTGGGTCCTAGCCTTGCTGGTGAGATAACATGAGGATCCATCCTCTGTGATAAATTTTTATGTATTTTTTTTGTTTGTTTTATCTTGTTTTTGCTTATTCTGAAGGTCAGTTACACAGTTAAAGCAGAACTAAAAGACAGCCACTCAAAATGAATTCTGGCTAATGATTCTTGTCAGTCCAGTCATGTGGTTCAACTTCTTTCTCAATTGCTGGCAAGAGAGGAGGGGCTGGGTAAGTAAATTAATTGCTGGGCTTCAGGGAGCAGAAAACATTTGCAGCTGGCAGGGCCATTGCAGTGTGCTTTTGTTGCTGATGCTATAAATAGGCTAGGAAGAAACTGAAAGTTAAGAAATTAAATTTCCTGTTATGTAATATATTGGTTTACATAAAATATCTAACTTACACATAATATATTTAAGGGTCTGGCCTGCTGTGTCCTTTTCCGGGCCAGAAATAAATGGCAGCTAAATTAATAAAAGCAGACTGCTTAGCTGTGTACCAAGAATCCCTTTAATTTTTTCAATAATCCAGGATATCAGGAGTGATGGAGAGAAGGGCATTTGAGACCTTGTTAACCCAGGGAAACTGAGGGAGCCCCAACAGGCTAAGCCACCCTCAGTTCTAGCACCTTTAGACCAGCAGATGGGCCAAACAGGAGCACATGGGAGTGAACGACCAGCTTCCAAACTTCACAGCCACGAAACTCCACCCACCCTGAAGAAACTCTCTGGAGGGGTGTGGTTGGTTTTTAGGGGACTTTCCTAATCATGCTGATCTCATTCTGGGGAGCTGAGAGTCAAGGAGCACCCTGGGAGCTGCGGGGGATGGCGAGTCATAGAAGGACAAGTGGGAGTGGCGGGAGTGGAAGACAGCAAGGCCCAGGTGCTGGGGAGCTGGGGTCTCAGAGGGTCATCTAACGATAGAGAGGAAGCAAGGTGTAGGTGCTAAGACCAAGACATCAGGTTCCTCCTCTGTAAAATGGAGTCATAAGAATTGCCCTCCTTCACAGGTGTTGTGACAGTTGAGTGACTTAATATCTGTGAAGTGCATAAAAAGAGCTCAATGTTTAAAGTAGCATTTGGCTTTAAAGATTGTCTAAGCCAGAGTTTCTCACCAGGGTGATTTTAAAAAGATGCCAAGTACTGGGCCTCACCCTGGACCTGTTGAACAATTATATATATATATAGGGTTAGCTCTAAGTCTGCATTTTTTAAGCAACTACCCCAATTTGGATTGTTTTGTTTTGTTTTGGCAGCTGGCCAGCACAGGGATAGACCACTGGACTTTGGTGTTATCAGTGCCCCAAGTGTTTCTTAAGGACACTAAAGTTAGGGAACCAAGGATTTGGGCTAACCTCTGATTTGCAAATGAAGTCTCCCTGGGGGGTCCTAGGATGCTATGAGAACCTAAGGTTAAAATCCTTCCCGCTCTCGGGAGGAGCTGGAGTTTATATGATCTTGGCTCATAAGCATCTGATCTCATAACATTTTCGAACTTAAGTTGAAATGAACACCATCCCTTCCTTCCGGTGGGAGAGTAATTACCTACATTCTTTCTGTAGAGTAACTTGGCAATATTTATCTGAAACCTAAAAATCGTGCACAACCTTTGATCTAGTGCACAACCTTCTAGACAAGCACACACCAAAACAGAATAACGTGGTAGTATTAAGAGAATTAACAATGACAGAGACTACTACCTATGGAGCATTTGTGCCAGGTATATTTCAAGGATCATCACACAGACTACCTCATTAAGACTCATGCCACCTCATGAGGTACTACTATCATGTTCTTTTCTCCACAATGACACAGAACTGCAAGAAAAGCAAACAGATGCAGTGGCTCTCAGGGTCAGGCTCAGCAGTGTTGGTTCTATCCATATTCCACTGTCCAAAGCAAGTCACATGTCCAAGCCCAAAATTAATGGGGTGGGGAAGAACTGCAAAGGCACGGGTCACATGCTTACAGGAAAGGGTGAAGATTTGAGAAGAATATTTCACACTCAACCTCTGGTTCTTCCAGTTCTCCAAAGACTTTTAAAAAAAATAGTTTAGACAGCATACACATTGTGAAGGTTAATTCTAGGTGTCAACTTGGTTAGATGAAGGAATGCTGAGAAACTGAGAAAGCAATCTTTTCAGGTGTGTCTATGAGAGTGTTTCCAGTAGTGAATTAGTATGAAAGTCTGAGTGGCCTGGGTGTGAAAGACCCACCCTCAGTGTGGGCGGGAACCATCCAATCCGCTGGGGGTCCAGAGAGAACAAAAGATAGAGGAAAGAGGTGAAGCTCTCTCTCAGTCCGCTGAAGCTGGGATACACTCTTCTCTCCTGCCCGTGGACATCAGAGCTTGAGACTCTTCAGCTTTTAGGTTCCAGAACTTACACCAAGGACACCACCAGCTTCCCTGGTTCTGAGTCCTTTGGACTTGTACCGAGCCATGCTACCAGCATCTATTTTATAGACGGCCTATCATGGGTCTTTTCTTCATAGCCACATGAGTACCGAGCAATGCTACCAGCATCTATTTTATAGACGGCCTATCATGGGTCTTTTCTTCATAGCCACATGAGCTAATTCCCCTAATAAATCCCTCTCATATAATTATAACATATACTACTGATTCTGTCTCTCTGGAGAACCCTGACTAATACACATATATATATGAGTGTTTGATTAAAATTAATGTTTGTAGAGTATAAACCTACGAAAAACCACAATAGAATTATTTTTACACATTTTTCAAGAAGTCAGATAACAGTGTAATTTTTGAGTATAATAACAGAATTCATTTCTGTAGCAGGATAACAAACACAGGAATTATAAATAAGAATGATACTGTGGTAAATTCATTCTGCTCTTAACTGTGCAACTACATAAAATCAAAAGGCAAGAAATAAAAAGGTGTATATGGGTGTGGAAGAAAATTCATCCCATACTGTTACCTTTATATTTGAACTTGCATGTAGAAAGTAATTTCTTCCCATCAAGGAAGAGGTTTCCCCCAACGCAAGCTACTACTGACAGCAAACTAAGTGTGGAGCAAAACCCTTTAGGCTAATGCTGGAAAAGATTTGTCTTCTGTGTTCCTAATCTAAGAATGAAGAAATAGCCTGAGGAAGCACTGACAAGGAACCCAAACTGTTCTTAGGAGTTTCATAGTAATTATAAGAACTCTGGTCTTTAGAAGACAAGAAAAAATAATAATAATAAATAAGTTTAATGGCCAAAATAGTTCTTTAAAACTTGTTTAGCTTGTAGTCTTTAGAATATGAATTTTATTTGGTTTAGATCTCACTAGGTATATTTTATAACTTTGAAATTAAGACTTTATTTTGTCTGAAATTTGATCAAAAACAATAAATAGCCCAAGTTTGCTCCAAGAAAAGTAAATATCACTCTTATACTTTTTTTCAGGTAGGAAAACTTAGTTAATAATATAAATCAAGAAAATGGCGAAGATGCAAGGATAACAAAGAAAAAGTGACATTAATCTTTCATCCAAAAAATGTTATTTTCCTACAGCTAAACCCAAAATGTATTTCATTGCATTGCAAATATGTATAAGGTTTAAGAATTATTTTTCATTTTATGCCCTTTCCCCAATAAGCCAACACACAACTTACCAAGACAGAAATGTTTTAAAAATAAAAATGATTAAAATGATACAGAATTATATAAAGATTTCAGAAAGAATGTGATAGATATACGGCTGCACAATAGGTTTAGTTGCACAGATATTAGCTGGAGGTACACGTCTCATATCCTCTGTTTTATTACATTCTTGTGCATTGATATTTCAATCTATCAAAACCATTTGAATAAACTTTCTACTAAATCTTAATTTTGTAGCTTGGAAACAAATTTTATCAGTATGTCGAATTCTTAACATCCATGTTTTCGAAAGTGTGAAGCCTATTCTCTGTTAAAATCGCTATTTTGCTTATACAAGTAAGTTGAAATGGGAGAAAAACAGTCGGGAAAAAAAAGGAGGAGGAGAGAGAAAATAAAATGCCACAGATAATGCTTCACATCTGCACAAACACATTCTCAGTGGATTAACCACTAGTGCCCTAAAAAAGGCAACAATAACCAAAAAAGCCACAAACTGTATAAAAGTTTTGGCACACCTCACTGTCACTCTTTGAATCTTTAGAGGTTTCTACACCCCTGAGAGTGGTGCATGAGATGATCACCAAAGAATCAGGATTTGGCTGATTCTTTTTTCTATTGTGGATTCTGGGCAGTCAAAATTTCAATGACAAGCAAGAGACGGGAAAGAGTACTGGGGCTGAAACTGCTCAACACTCTGAGGACACTGTTTCGGAGAGCTGTCCTGGCGACCCCAAACTCTGATGAGTATCCTGTCATTCCAGCTGACTTGATAGTGCTTGACAGGCTTTGAGATACTGCCTGGAAATTAAGAAAAGAATCTCTGGGCCGGCCTGTGGGAGAGTGTGGTGCTGATATCACCAGGGCCATGGGTTCGGATCCCTATATAGGGATGGCCAGTTAGCTCAATTGGAGAGCCTGGTGCTGCTAACACCAAGTCAAGGGTTAAGATCCCCTTACTGGTCATCTTTTAAAAATTTAAAAAAAAAAAAAAATGGTTTCAGCCCATGGCACACTTGGGAGAGTGTGGCACTGATAACACCAAGTCAAGGGTTAAGATCCCCTTACGCTTTAAAAAAAAAGAATCTCAGTGAGCTATGCAGAGTGAAGTTGTATTGTTTGGAGCAAACACTGATATTGTTGAAGTCACTGCATGTGTAGATACTCTGGGGCTTGTCCCACATGCTGCGGCGCGGTCTCCTGGGAATCGCCCAAACCTCCTCCTCTCCACTCACCCACCCAGCCTCAGAGCCTCCTGCGTATTGAAGCAGGTGTCGCGCTGCAGACTCCAACCTGGTGCCTCTTCGCCTCCTCCGTCCCCATGATCTCTAGGCGGGGACTGCTGGGCACCCGGGGCGACGTCCCCACCCTCGCGGGGCTCCAGCTGCAGCTCCTCCCCCTCCCAGCATCCCACGTTCCCGCGGCCTCTCTAGCCCCGCCCAACCCAATCTACCCCGACCCCGCACCCCTGTACCCTTTCGAATACTCGGGGATACGGAAGACTCGAGCATAGAAGTGGGCACTGAAGGCCGTGGGCGGCGGGCAAGGTCCGGTTCGAGGGGGACCGCTTAGGGAGTGCGGGTGAGCCCACTGCTTTTTTCTTTTCTTTTTTAAAAAAAAGTTTTAATTTTTATTTTTTAAAAGTTAATTTTTTTTTATTGTAACATAGTTGACTGTACATGTCTGTGGGGTGCAGAGCTGAATATCGATATCTGTGTGCAACACGTGATGTTCGAATCAGCACCACGCATCGGCTTTTGCAGTAGGCGAGTTGCTATCTAATGAGAAAAGACGGATTCACCATCTCTGTGTCTTTGGCCAGACGCGCCAGTCCCCAAACTGGTTCCTTCTCTGAAAGATGGGATGTCAGTGGCTGTAGGAAAAGGTCCCCCGAAGTCTCAAGAGCAGGTGAGTGAAATCTCGGTTTGGGACGGACTCTCCTCTTAGGTGGGTTATCCCCTGGTTCTGTTGCTGACCTGGAGCTTTAGGAGCATTTGTTGGCAGGAAGAACCTCAGGCTGGTGGAGAGGGGGGTGAAAAATACCTGCATACCTGGATGCTGTTGTTCTTGAAAGGTGAAATAAGTGCTGTCCCTGGAAACGTCGAAAGAACAGTGCCAAAGTGAAAGGATGTGTAAACATTTCTTTTGCAGTGCCTAAGGGAGAGCATGTTCTAATTTTTATAAACTGATATCTGTAGAACCCAATGGTAACTTTACAAAAATGCTTCCTAAGAAAATCAACCTCCACTGTGTCTGAAGTCTGTGAGTAGCAAACAAATAATCCCAAATGAGTTTTTCGGAGTGAACTTTTTTCCAGGATAAAATACTCTGAGTAAGTGACAAATGTTCATTCCGTTCTCATTTCTCAGGCATGTTCCCCATTGTGAGAACTGAAGCCATGGCTTCCTAACTACATTACCATGATTTACTATTCCAGGAAACTTTTGCCAGGGACTGGAAATTTGCAAATATCTTTATTGTTTATTTCAGTAATTTCCTCAAAGATCCAACCACTCTTCAGTAGAAAACATCAAAGAACTATTTATATCCCAAGACTTCTTGAACCCTTACCTCAAAACTCTAGCCTTGTTATATCCACCAATCCTAAACTGTTACCCAGTGCTTACCCAATCCTAACCAATCCCCCACATTAAACAGTGGACTTCAAACAGACTTCAACATCTCAATACACAGCCCAACCTTGCTCTTCCTTTTCTGAGATAATACCAAAATTCTGTCATGTTACTGTTCTCCTTTACCTCAGTAAGCAATAAATTTAGTTCTGTCTAATCAATAGGTTGTTTTGATATTTCTGGTAGCTGACATTTGACATTCTAGGAGGACCCTGCAAGACTAAATCAACCTTCGATGCTGCTTCCACAGCCAACACCCTGCAACTCAGAATCAGTGTGTTCCACTGAGGTCCCTTCAACCTCCTCTTCAGGCACTCTCTGACCTCAAAGGTAGGGAAAGTAGATCTTGCATCAGATTGAATTCCAGTTTTTTTTTTTTTTTCTGTTGAGCTTCTCACGTGCTCAGTTTATTTTGTCCCTGCGAGTAAAGAAAGCTTTTTAGGAATCCTTTTGATTGCCTAATCAGATTTTTAAAAACTTTTGTGCTTGTTGAAAATGTTTTATTAGTAGCCACACTACAACTTGTCTCTGTTCTTGTCATTTTTTTGTTGTTGTACTTGTGTAAAAGTTCATAGGGAACAGGCATAGGCTC
The DNA here is from genome assembly GCF_000696425.1 of Galeopterus variegatus. Lineage (NCBI taxonomy): Eukaryota > Metazoa > Chordata > Mammalia > Dermoptera > Cynocephalidae > Galeopterus > Galeopterus variegatus. The sequence continues at coordinate 108,109 of NW_007728451.1, read as the reverse complement.
CCATCAGTCTGTTTCCCATCAAGCTGGCCCTGGAGATGAAGAAGTTCGGAAGGTTTTGTTTCAGACTGATAGGCTGTCCGAAAGAAACACAGCGTGGGATTCTTCACTCGAGCTATCTGAGGCCCAGAATAGCCAGTGTCCCCACCTACCCGGTTGTCCAAAGCAGCAAAGAACAGAGATAGATGGCGGTGGGAGAGGTGGGGAGGAGGTTTAGGTGGGAAGAGGCCTGGTGGATGTGAAAATGAAAGAAACTTATTAGACAGACAGCAGTTCCCTCAAGGCGGGCCACCGTACCCGTGGCCCCACCCCGCGCTTCCCTGCCGGTCTTGCCCTGGGGCGGGCGCGCTCTCCTGGGCTGCTCGCTGCGTCCGCGCTTTCTCCAGCAGGAGCCGAACCTGCGTTGCGCGCCGGATTCGAGTGCCGGTGCTGGCAGCTGGGCAGGCCCCCAGCCTAGATGGTAAGCGCCCAGGGCTCTCCAGCTGGGAGAGGAAGGCGCTGGGCCCCCACCCTGAGGCCTGGCTTAGACCGTGCCGCGCCCTACCCCACGCCCAGGAGGGCCAAGGGACACAGGTTTTATATTTCAGCGGCTGCTTCTGGTTCCACTGTGTGCTGATGGGTTTGGACAAGGCTCAGGGTCAGCCGCGTTTCCTGCCTCTAGAAAACCCGGCTGAGAAAAAAGAAGAGAAAGAAATCACGAGAGGGAAGCGGGAAGTGTGGGGGTTGGCGGGGGGAGGAGGCAGAAAGGCGGCGGTGGGGGAGAGTTGGGGAGAGCGCACAGTGGGGTAGAGAGGAGGCGGTGGGGAAGGAGAGGTTGAGAGAAACGAGAAATTGCAAGGGAGGGCTGTCAGGTGTGCTGGAGGTGGAACCTAGAGCAGGCTTATTGCTTTACCCCTTCACTGCAGAGAGTCAAGCAAGTGCTTTAGCTCAGTAGAACCTTGACTTAAACTCTAAAACAGGGATTAGGAAGGAGCATCGCTAAAGGCACTTCACATGTTGATATAACGTGCTTTAGTCTGGATAAGGGAAACGATGTGGTTGGGGGAAGGAAATTGGGGTATTCATCTCTTGCCCCTTTCCATTGGGATTGCTCGAGTACGTGCTGGTGGACTGCATGTACCTGTTTTCCTTTTTCAGTCTGTGTCTATTAATCACTCCTAAAGCACCTGGGTCCTCTCTCAAACTCCATAAGAGGAGACATCATCGACAGACACAGTGGACCCCCAACTTTTCTTGTTGGGCAATAAGTTCCTGCCTTCAAGGGTCTTACGTTTCCCCCAGGTTCTCTGCTGTTTGCAACGTATCCCTGAGGTAAGTATATTGATATTGATAACAGCAGTAGCAGTAATATTTACTGGGCAACCTGGTATGTTTCAGGCACTGTTCAAAAGGCTGTACGTGCATCACATTTTTTAACTTTCATAACATTGGGGGTGGATTCCAACACTGCTCCCATCTTAGGGTGAGGAAAATGAGGCAGAGTGGATAATTAACATGCCCAAGGTTGTGCAGTTAGTAAGTGGCAACCTATTTGAACTCAGTCATATAAAAACTAACATTGATGTAATTGATGTAACTTTCATATTCATTGTCTCATCTAGAATCAATGCACCTTTTAAAAATAGAAAATAAGACTCAGAGAGGCTAAGGGGGTTTCCTTAGCAGCTCATTACCGGTAAACGAGAAGGTCGAGGCTCCTGCTCCATAATATAAAGGTTCAGAGAATAAACATCGTCTTTAGAAAACTTCCACTTGACAAGAAGTGCAGGGACTGGAGCATAAGTTAAACAAGAATGTGAAGAAGCAACCCAGGAGGTGAAGAGTACAGAACATATCTGTTCTCTTCAATAAATCAAAGCTTTTTTCTAGAATAAAAGAGACTTAAAAGACATAATCAAAGGCAACTTGTGTACCTCAATTGGATCTTGCTGTGAATAAATTAGTATACTGATTATAGAAGAAAAAGTCCTTACTTTTTAGAGATGAAAATTGATAATTAAGTTTAAAATATCATGATGTCTCTAAATGTAAATTAATCTAATAAAATAAAAAGATGATGTCAACTTGCAAAAAATGAATAATGTCTCTACGTGATAAGTATGTAGAGGTTCATTATATTATTCTTTTGTTGTTGTTGTTAGAAAATGTTCATAATAAAAAGCCTCAAAAGTGTACTCTCTGGAGTTTTATGAACTTGAGTAAAAGTTTAACCTTTCCAGATGTTCAAGTCCTTTGTTGGTAAAATGAGACTAATATGAAGGTATTTCCAAGAGTTCATAGAAAGATTCATATTCTTTTTTTTTGGCTGGCCAGTGAGGGGAACCAAACCCTTAACTTTTGTGTTATAATACCACATTCTAACCAACTGAGCTAACTGACCAGCTGGTCATAATATTTTTTAATTCTATTTTTCCATGAACTTTTTGAAGGACCCTTTTAATACCTATCTCATAGGGTTGTAAGAATTACATGAGGTAGTTTATGAAAAGCACCGAGAACTGGGCGTAGTACTTTATATGCCTACTCCATTTATTTATTAAATATATTTTTATAAATATATCTTTATTGAGGGCCTGCCATATGCCAGGCATTGTTTTAGGTATTGTTGGGGTATTAAGGACAGACATGCTGCTGCTGTCCTCAATAGTATTTATCCTTCTAGTGGTTTTTATCACTATTATTCAAATTATTCATTCTCTTCTGGGAAAACATCAAAGGAAAGATAGAGGGAAAAATACCTCTCTACTTTAATTTTCTATTTTAATAGAAAATTAAAGCAGCAACTAAGGTTCCCAACTATCATCCTGGGAAAACTTTCCAAACTTCCAGATTTCTTTATGAAATCTCATTCCAAATTTATTTTGTCTTCATCGATATAACCCAGTTCTTTTCCCATCCATTTCCCTGTAATTTTACCATCCCTTTCCATCTTCAACTTAAGTGGAGACCAGATTTCAACCTCAGTGTAACCATAACACACTTTTGAATTCTCCAACTGCAAACTCTTCTGTAGTGTACTTGTACCTGCTTTTGAATCTCTTTTCTGCCACATAGCTCTGGCTTTGGGCAAATCAGCCACTCTCTCTCTTTTTTTTTTTTTAAAAGATGACCGGTAAGGGGATCTCAACCCTTGACTTGGTGTTGTCAGCACCACACAAACAGGCCATCCCTATATGGGATCCGAACCTGTGGCCTTGGCGTTATCAGCACCGCACTCTCCCGAGTGAGCCACAGGCCGGCCCCAGCCACTCTCTTTAAGTGATAACTTTCCCCATCTGCAAAATGCAGATATACTTACTTTCCACAGTATTTATGGGGATTGGCAGTTAGAGATAAGTTTCACAGTGTTTAGTACAGTGCTCTATAAAAGAGAGCTTTTGTTGTTGGGGTGATTATGGTTGGTGGATAAATTATCTACTTGCTAAATTAACATCTGCAGGGAGAGCGAGGCTAGAGCTAAAGGGAACGGGGTTACATAGGACCCCAGTTAATCTTTTCTTCTGTACAATTAGTGATAGCTGTGAAGTTACTGCTAAATTTTTCAAAATTAGTTTTTCAGCTGAACTGTCTATTCATCTGCAAGCCATCATGAGCTGTAAGAAGCGGAGATCACAGAAGGTCTCATTTGATGAAAAGAGTAATATGAAAATCGAGCACTATTTTTCTCAGGTATGTATGTAAATATTATTTATGGAATATACCAATATTAAATGTAGCTATCTGTATTAGTCAGGGTTCTCCAGAGAGACAGAATCAATAGGATATGTTATAAATATATGAGAGGGGATATATTAGGGGAATTAGCTCATGTGATTGTGAAGAAAAGTCCCAGGACAGGCCATCTGCAAACTGGATGCCAGTAGCATGGCTCAGTCCAAGTCTAAAGGCCTCAAAATCAGGGAAGCTGATGGTGTCCTAAGTGTAAGTCTTGGAACCCAAAAGCTGAAGAGTCTTGAGCTCTGATGTCCGTGGACAGGAGAGGAGAGTGTATCCCAGCTCCAGTGGATAGAGAGAGAGCTTCACCTTTTTTATCGTTTTTTTTTTGTTTGCTCTGGGCCCCCAGTGGATTGGAAGATACCCACCCACACTGAGGGTGGGTATTTCCCATTCAGTCCATTCAGGCTCTCATACTAATCTCTGCTGGAAACACCTTCATGGACACACCTTAAAAGTTAGCTTTACCAAATTTCTTGGCATTCCGTAATCTAATCAAATTGACACCTTGAATTAACCTTCACACCATCCTTGGCACTGGGTTTTATAGTTCTTCCTGCCAAGAAATTACCTCATTGTGTGTTGGAAATACTTTAAAAGTTCAAATCTTTCTCATCCATTTTATTCTTTCTATTTTGGGAGGTGGCAGTTGGAAAGGGAGTTGTAATGCAAATTTCACCTATATTAAAGCAGCCTTTAATAAAAAGCTATTGTAAAACTTCCTGAACAACAACAAAAAGTCAAATGCAATATATTAAACTATGAAATAAAAACAAAATTAATACTATTTCATAGCATGAAAATATATGCCATTCCAAATATAGCTGATCTATCCAATCATAATAATAACTTTCATTTGTATAGTGCTTTACAATTATAAAACAATTTCCTATATATTTATTCTTAGCATAACCTTGTTTGTCAGGCAGGGAGGATTTTATTATCCCCAATTTGTTTATGAGGAAGACAGAAAAGAAATGAGTTGTTGCATAGGCAGGAGGAGCATGAAGACTTGGATTTAAGTTTACCGGCATGAAGTCAGGGCTATTTTTACTAATTGGGCTGTTATTATGTCAAACCATTGTATCCTTTCTGAGTCTAAAATGCTCCTTGAATTTATCAAGGAGGCTGAGAAGTGGCAAGCATTTGGGAATGCAACTTATAATCCTTTCACTTGTTTGCTTTTATCCTGGTTCTAGAAAATTACAACAGTCCAAGTATCTAGAAAAGCCAAGAAAAGCTTGATTCCTTTTTTCCCTGTCCTACTCCATGACAGAATGGGCGAATAACCACATACTATCACTTGCCCCTTTCAAAGCTGTCTGTATCTGCCCAAGAATCGTTTGAATCGGTGGAAGTCCATTACCGTGTTCCAACAGGGTGCATGACAAGGGTATTTCTGATCACATACTATCACTTGCCCCTTTCAAAGCTGTCTGTATCTGCCCAAGAATCATTTGAATCGGTGGAAGTCCATTACCGTGTTCCAACAGGGTGCATGACAAGGGTATTTCTGATAGTATTAAGCTCAAGGAATGCTCTTGGAGAGATGGAATGCATGCCCAGAGTTAATTTATATTATTTTCGGTTCCTTTGACTTATTTTTGACCTGGAGTATTAGTATTATTACAAAGAAGGAAAACAAAAGTTAACCTGTTAGGGGCCAGTCATTGTGTTAGGCATGGCCATGTAACAATATTCTACTTAATCTTTACATCATTCCTGGCATTGTTGTTTGTATTACCAGAAAGCGGCATTGCTGGCACATGAACCTGTATCTCTTGATACCCATGCCATGAGGAATATGATTTGGGAAAAACGTATCTTTTAGACATAGGAATCAGATGCTCTTAATTTTTCATTAAGTTTCTGCTAATTGATTAATTCTTATGTAATCCCCCCATCCTTAGTACTTAAGAAAATGCCCTATAAAAATGGGAATCATGAATATAAGACTTAAAAAAGAGAACATACAGTAGTCCCCCTTTATCCATAGTTTCTATTTCCACAGTTTCTCTTTCCACAGTTTCAGTTACCTGTGATCAACTGCAGTCAGTTATTTTAATTTATGTAATATATTTTGAGAGAAAGACCACATTCACACAACTTTTATTACAGTGTATTATTATAATTATTCTACTTTATTATTAGTTATTATTGTTTATCTCTTACTGTGCCTAATTTATAAATTAGACTTTATTATAGCTATGTATCAGAAAAAACATGCTACTATGTATATAGGGTTCAGTACTATCTGAGGCTTCAGGCATCCACTGGGGGTCCTGGAATGTATCTCTGGTGGATGAGGGGGGACTACTGTATAGTCTAATGGCAAAAATATTGGACTAAGAATTGGAGTTCTGATACTCACTTTATTTACTAGTTTTTATGTTGCCCTGGAAAAGGCACTTAACAAGAAAAACTTTCTGTGCCTCAGTTTCTTCATCGAAAGAACAGATAAGCCATACTTGTTTCTCTTCGTTTCATAGAATTTTGGGTTAATTGGCATAATAGAGGAAACAATTTGAGTTCTTTTCAGTATAGATGCTAGGTGAATGAAAGTATTTGTTATTAGAAAAAACTATACTATTCTGAGCAAATGATTAGTTAACTAATGAAGATTTTGTTTAACATTTAATGCCTGATAATAAATCATGGTAACCTATTCTTGCTGAATTCAGTATTTTAAGAGCAAAATTTTTGGTGCTATCCATCATTATGCTCAGAAAAGGGAAAAATCAGATACTTGAAAATAACAAGCAAGATCTGAAATAACACTATTTCAGATAGAGAGAGCTGGTAAACTTTTTTTTTTTTTTTTGGTTGCTGGCCTGTAAGGGGATCTGAACCTTTGACCTTGGTGTTATAACACTGCACTCTAACTAACGAGCTAGCAGGCCAGCCAAAGCTGATGGACTTTTAAGAGTCTCTGTTTTGATGCATCTAGGAAAACAGTTGTGTTTCTTCCTGCGTATTTCTCAGAAAGATGCACGAGTGTAGTAGTATGACAGGAAACTCAGCTTGTATTTTAGATTCTAAGTCAAACTGATTTAATTTTGTTTGCTAGCCTTTTAAGATTGGTCCTGAGTTTCCCACGGAAATTTGTGAATTGAATACTGAAAAGAGAAACAAAAGACTAGGGCCATATTCAGAGTTTAAAATATCTAGCATTTATTTTTAGGTCCCTAAAGGACAACAGAATAATTCCAATATTCCTCAAAAGAAGAAGGAACCTAGAAAATGTTCAAGAGACATAACTAACACCCAGGGCCAAAGATCCCATTTACCTAAGAAAAATCCAAATGACCCAATTGTGCCCCCAAATAAGACAATTAAAGTTACCCTGGATGTAAACCACAGGAAAACTGGAGACAGGCCATATGTGCTCACACACAGTGAGAAGGACAGCTTGTATGTGGCTCTCAACACTCTTAAGGCTGTCAAAGAAGAGATAAAAACTCAGCAAGGCAAAGAAATGCTGGTGTATGGAGTAGAAGGAATTGAGGGGTATTTAAACCTTGGAATGCCCCTCAGTTGTTTTCCTGAAAGCTGCCACGTGACAGTTACAGTGTGTGGAGTAGAAGGAATCGAAGGGTATTTAAACCTTGGAATGCCCCTCAGTTGTTTTCCTGAAAGCTGCCACGTGACAGTTACATTTTACCAAAGTAAAGATGAGCAGAAAGAAAATAACCAAGTATTTGGCCGGCATGACAAGTCATCTACTGACTGTGTCAAATTTTATATTCACCCAATTGGGAAAAAGATAAAAAGGATTGTTAAATGTGGAAAACTTCACAAAGAAGGGTACAAACTCTGCGTCTATGCTTTCAAAGGAGAAACCATCAAGGACGCTTTGTGCAAGGATGGCAGATTTCTTTCCTTTCTGGAGAGTGATAACTGGAAACTCATTCACAACCTGAACTCCATCGTAGAAAGCACCCAGGCAGTGGATGGATTAGAGGGCAAGACCTTTCAGGTTGAGGTTGAGAAAACAATGGGCCCTAGGGCAGTAGCCCCTCAGAATTCAGAGTCAGAGAAGAGAAACACCTGTGCGTTGAAAGAACAAATTGTGGACCAGTACCCCCGTTTGAGAATAGAAAGTGAAAAAATCAGAGAAAACTTCAAGAAAGAAATGAAGAAAAGAAAGGGGAATGCATTACTTAAATGTTACGAAACAAAGTTTGGGAAACTGATAAAAAATGCTACTCCAGTTAAAGTCATAAAACTTCTCTCACATCTCAGTGACTCAGTTGGGTACATATTCTGGGACAACAATGGAAATAGGGGTGCTGCCACCTGCTTCGTTTTTAGAGAATTGTTCATTTTCACTTGTCGGCATGTAATAAGTGACATTGTGGGAAAAGGAATAGAGTCAAGTCAGTGGGCCGGCATAATCGCTCAATGCGTAAGGGTTACATTTAGTTATGAAGAGCTTCCAGAAAAAGAAGAGAATTGCTTTTTCATTGAACCTTGGTTTGAGATATCTGATGTAGACCTTGACTATGCTGTCCTGAAACTGAAGGAAAATGGACAACCAGTACCTGTGGGACTATATAATGAAATTACTCCTGCACCATCGAGTGGGTTGATATATATTATTGGCCATCCAGATGGAGAAAGAAAGTCTACTGATCGTTGTGCTATCATCCCGCAGGATGAGCGAGAAAAGAAATGTCTGGAACATGTACGGTTTAGAGAAGCGGAGGGCTTCAGTTGGTCTACGCAATATATACATCTGTACACACACAAAGATTTCCAGAAAAAAATCCACAGCCCTGATGTGATTACCTATGACACCACTTTTTTCTTTGGGGCTTCTGGCTCCCCAGTGTTTGATTCAAGAGGTTTGTTGGTGGCCATGCATACTGCTGGCTGCGCTTATAGGCACTTAGAAGGGATTTCCAGTATCATTGAGTTTGGCTGTACTATGGAATCCATCCTCCTTGATATTAAGGAAAAACATAAAATATGGTATAAAGAAGTATGTATATATCAGCAGGATGTAGAAATGGTTAGTGATGAGGATTGAAGACTGGTGAGAATTTAGTCTATTTACTAACTTCAAGGGAATTGTCTACGGAGTTTTTTTCTATAGGCATTGATGATGGTTTTCTAAATTCCAAAATGGTCAATTTCATCAAAACCCAATAATAATTAATATTATTGACCCACTTCCTATATGCCAGGCATGTTTCTAAGCACAAGAAAAATTAGTTCTAACACCTTGGGAGATGGACCATTACCCCTATTTTAAAGTTAGGCAATGATAAGATTAAGTGATAAGTTTTATGACACTAAAAGTCGTGTAACTATTGATTTGTTCATCTTCCATGTCATCCCCTAAATTCAGTTGCTTAAGAACAGGACCCTGAACTTGTTCATCTGATTATCTCCAATATCTGACACATGGAAAATGAGTGCTTAGAAAAATGTGTGGGTCATTCTGGGTATATACCCAAAGGAATGGAAATCATCGTGTTGAAGGGATACCTGCACTCCCACATTCATCACAGCTCTATTTACAATAACCAAGAGTTGGAACAACCTAAATCCATCGTCGGATAACTGGATAAAGAAAATGTGATATATATACACAACAGAATACTACTCAGCCATAAAAAAGAATGAAATTCTGCCATTTGTAGCAGCATGGATGAGGTTGGAGAAAAATATGTTTAGTAAAACAAACCAGGCACAGAAAGAGAAATACTGCATGTCTTCACTCATCTCATAAATGGGAACTAAGAAAAGAAGGAAAGAAAGCAGGCAGGCAGGTCACAATAAAATGTAGAACTTTCAGAAGGAGAGAACAGACCTATAGTTATTAGAGGTGGGAAAGCGGGAGGAGGAGGAGGGGGTTAGGGAGTAATTGGGTAAGGGATACAAAGAGTAATTATGAGTTGTAATGATGAATGTGCTAATAATATTGATTTGATCATCACATACTGTACGCAAATACTGATCGTCAACTCTGTATGCCATAAATATGTATGCTCAAAAGTAAATAAACAACTTTAAAAAAAAATGTGTGGGTCAATCAGTGGCAAAACTTGGGGCTGCAGTTAATGTTAACTAAGGAGCTACATGCTTTCTTACCAGTAATCTCAAACAAAATCTTTTAGAATTTCCAAAATCCTCATATTTCTAAAACTGTCAAAATATATGTGTCCTGAAATTCAGAGGGTAATATCCACTCTTCTCATATTTATATACTATTAGAGATACAGGAGGGATATCTTAAAGATTATATTACGTTATTCAGATTTCCTTTGTTTTTACCTAAAGTCCTCTTTCTGCTCCAAGATCCCATCCATGTTAGACTTAGTTGTCATGTCTCCTTACGCTTTTGTTGGCTGTGACAGTTTCTCAGGCTTTTCTTGTTTTTGATGACCTCGACAGGAAAAGTACTGCTCAGCTATTTTGTTGCTCTGTTGGAATTTGTCTGAGGTTTTTCTCATGGTTAGACTGGGCTACGGGTTTTGGAGAGGAAGATCATAAAAAAGTGTTATTTTCACTTTATATCAAGGTTACAACATGATTTATGATATTAGTGTTGACCTTGATCACCTGTCTGAAGTAGCGTTTGGCAGGTTTCTCCACTGTAAGGTTACTCCCCCCACTTCCACAGTGTAATCTTGGAGGGAAGTCATTATGCACAGCCCACATTTAAGGACTGAGAAGTTATGTTCTCCCTCCTTATGTAGGTACTCCTGGAATATCTACATAATTTACTTGGAATCATTATGGGATATTTGTCTGTCCTTCCCCATTTATTTATTCAGTAATTTATGAATATCAGTATGGACTCGTGGGTACACTTGTACTTTGGGTTATAATCCTCTACTACGTTATTTTCTTGCTCAAATTGTCCTGGCTTTGGCCACTAGGAGCACTTTAGGTTGGGTCTTGTGTTGCTTTGGCATACCCCCACCAGTGTGTTTTGTTTGTTTTCTGAGCACTTCCTTACGTTCTGCCACTACAAGATGCTCCAAGCTTCTCACATATTTCCTGACCCAGCTCTAGAATCAGTTATTTTTGCAAGGAGCCCTGGTTACTTTTAATGGAGCATGGTATTAGAAGCCAAGATCTAGGCACTAGGTGTGCTCGTTGCTATTTTTTT
>NW_007728451.1:91875-97067 GCF_000696425.1 Galeopterus variegatus | reverse complement strand
CACATATTTCCTGACCCAGCTCTAGAATCAGTTATTTTTGCAAGGAGCCCTGGTTACTTTTAATGGAGCATGGTATTAGAAGCCAAGATCTAGGCACTAGGTGTGCTCGTTGCTATTTTTTTATAAATATTTACGTAGGTAGCCATCTGTACCTATAATAAATTAAGGAGTCCTCGCTGATGTGTACAACTCCAATCCGTTATCACGTGGGTCATGTCAGCCTCCTCCCCTTGCTTCTCTATGAGTTCCCACTCCAACAGTGAGAAACATGGCTCCTGTCATCCCCCCGCTCCCCATCAGCTTAATTGTTTAATCCCAGTATACATGAATAGCAGTCTCAGAATTGTTAACCTGTACCTGGAAGGGAAATAACTTGATCAATTACTGTATAGTGCTTATGTGCAATTTCTTCTGCTTTGAGTTTTACACACTCCATTCATTCCCTAAGTTATTTAGGTCAGCACTTTTTCCCACACCCACTTCAGTGAGGTTGTTTCATACATTTATAATATGGTTATACATGTAATACAGTTAGATTCTCTTGTCACGGTCTGCATTCTTTCCTTGAATCCTTTGATCTCCTAAATGATTTTTAAAATTTGTATACATTGAGTTGTAAAGTTCTATGGGTTTTAACAAGTGCATAATGTCATGTATTTGCCATTACAGTGTCATACGGAACAGTTTTGTCGCCCTAAAAACTCCCTGTGTTTCACCTACTTATCCCTCCCCTCTACCCTGAACCCCTGGAAATCACTGATCGTTTTACTGTCTTTATGGTTTTGCCTTTCCCAGAATGTCATATAATTGGAGTTGTATAGTATGTAGCCTTTTTAGACTGTCTTCTTTCACTTAGAAATATGCAATTAAAAATCTACTGTGTCTTTTTGTGGCTTGATAGCCCTTTTTTTATTGTTGAATGATATTCCATTGTATGGATATGCCAAAATTTCTTTATTCACTCACCTTTAGAAAGGTATCTTAGTTGCTTTCAGGTTTTGGTGATTATGAATAAAGCTGCTAAAAACATTTGTGTACAAGTTTTTTGTATGAGCATAAGTTTTCAACTCGATTGGGTAGATACCGAAGACTGCAAGTGATGGATTGGATGGTAAGACTGCATGCCACACTGTCTTCCAAAGTGACTGTACCATTTTGCATTCTCACCAGCAGTGAATGAGAGATATCCTATTTCCACCTCCTTACCAGCATTTGGTATTTTCAATTTTTATTTTTATTCTAGGCAAACTAATAGTGTGTGAATGCCAGGAATTCTTGAGGGGATTATGAGATTTATTAATGAAGTTGGGGCTATCTTGGATGACCTAGGATATGTGTACATAGTTATAGTATCAGCCTGAATTAGGTCAAGAAAATAGACCCACTATCAATACTACAAGAATAAGGTACTTAATCAAGAATTAGGGGTTATATGAATATGTGAGGAACAGGAGAATCTGTAAGACTGAAGCTCCAGGATGTCAACCTAAAGCATCAGAAGTTTCTGACTGCTGTGGGCATGCCTGAGAAGATGTCATGTCTTGTTAGCATGATAGTAATAAATTAGTAACTTATAGAGAGGTTGCCAAGTTGCCACATTAGACACAACCTAAAAGTAGGGCTTGTGTAAATATTCCAAACTCCTGTCTGACTGCCATCATCTTCCAAGAAATGACACCTCCCACTTTATTTTCACCTTCCAAGTTTCTTACACATTTTTCTCATAGGCAAATGCTAACCCAGAACATACAGGGGTTCTGGGAAAAACAGTTCTCAGCTTTGTAAGGAGGTGGTGGTGCTGCTAAATTGTCAACAGATAATTAGCCTATACTCACATACAGCACATGCACATACATATAACCCTAAATTATCATTTTTAGCTGAGTAATGCTGTGCTTATTGTAATATGAATCTCACAGCTTTAACTGATTACTAATGTCGAGACATCTGCACACTTGCTATGTCCTGCAAATAAATTGTGCTATAAACAAATCCTGTCACCAGATATTTTTGTTCGGCTGAAATAGTCTGCCATGTTTAATATCTGGTGCCATCGTGGAAAAGTATCAAGTAAAAAATCAGGCTAAAATTGGACACAGGTATGAATAAAAAAGTTTCTTCCTATTTCCTTTTGATTTCTCATGCAGCTCACTTCTTTTCTTTCTTTCTTTCTTCCTTTTTTTTTTTTTTTTTGGTATGGAAATTCCAAGTGAGCTCACAAAAGCTTCATACACAGCCTTTACCTCATTACTCATTTCTACTGTCATTTATTTTTCAAAACATTCATTTCTTATTTTATCCCTTTCCATCTTTCACACTGAAACACAAACTCTTGCTTTCTGTCACACCTCCTTCCTGTTACACACTTTAAGGACAGCCAGAAAGAATTTTGAATTTTAAATTTTGATAACACTATCCCAATACATACATATCCTGGATATGTCTTCAGCAAATTAATTAAAATACCTAAGACTTGATTTCTTATTTGTAATTTTTAAAAAATCATGGCATGTTTATGGATTAAGTACTGTTTTAAGTACTTTACATATGTTAACTAAGTCTTCACATCAGCCCTGTAAGTAGGTATTTTTATTATCCCCATTTCACTGAAGAGGAAACTGAGGCACAGAGAAGTTAAGGAACCTGACCGAGATTGCAGAGCTATTGAGAATAGCAGTGTGGAGCTCTGGCAGTCTGGTTTCAGTCTGTGCTCCTAACTCTTAGACACAGCCTCACAAAATGTAAGATGGAAATGATAAACATTCTTGGAAAGATTTTTTTTTTTTTTTCCTTTTTGTCTTTTTTCGCGTCCGGCAATGGATCGCAACCCTCAGTGTTGCCCCCGTACTGGACCGGGGACCGGCAACGGGATTGCAACCCTCGGTGTTGCTCCCGCACCTCGCTCAGCCAGTGAGCGGGAACCGGTCTGTATGTGGGATCCGAACCCTTGGGCGGGAGCGCCGCCGCGCTTCCCAAGCGGTGCACCATCCAGTGCACCACCGGGCCGGCCCTCTTGGAAAGATTAAATCAGGTACTCTCAACTTCTTCTCCCTTTTTCCTTCAGACTCTGAAAGTGATGATTTTATGAATTATCTTGATTTGAGCTGGATTAGATTTGTTTTAAAGTCTGAGGAAGAACAGATCTCATACTTCTTAGAGTCCTGCATGGGTGTGGGAGAAAGAATGAAAAAGAAAAATGGGATGGGAAATTCTAAAGATGGGAGAAAGAACAGTTACTCTTTGGAACATCTGACCGCTAGTCAAATTCATTGGTCTTTTAGCAACTTTTCTACAGGGCCTCCTTTCTATTTCTTAATTTATATATAGTAAAATGCATTATTTTGGTGTACAGTCCTGTAAGTACACGTGCATAGTTTCTTTTTTTGGCATTTACTTATTTATTTATTTATTTATATATTGGTTATGAATTTTCATGAGATATAAAGCTGATTGTCACCGCTCGAGCCCAAGATGTGAAGGCCAGATTCATGCTGGCAGCATGCCCATTACCATAAGTTGCATTTGTACCCCATGTCCCCCCACCCAATTATCCCCAACCTCCCTCCCCATCCCCCTCTCCTCCAACTCCACTTTGTTTCCCAAAGTATGTTCTCTCCCTCTGCAAGACTGACATACACTAAAATCAACTCGAAATGGATTAAAGACTTAAGTATAAGACCTGAAACTGCAAAATTAATAAGGGAAAATACAGGTGAAACACTTAAGGAACTAGGTCTGGGCACAAACTTTATGAACATGAGCCCAAAAGCAAAAGCAGCAAAAGAAAAAAATAAACAAATGGGACTGTATCAAACTAAAAAGCTTCTGCACAGCAAAGAAAACAATCAACAGTGAAATGACACCCTACAGAGTGGGAGAAAATTTTTGCTAACTATGCATCCAACAAGGGATTAATATCCACAATATACAAGGAACTCAAGCAATTACACAGTAAAAAACCAAATAACCCAATTAAAAAATGGGCAAAGGAGTGAATAGACATTTTTCAAAGGAAGACATAGGTTCTTGTTATCACCACCACTATCAGGATACAGAACAATTCCTGTGTTACCCCTTTGCAATCTGACCCTTCTCTCTCCCTGAATCCCTGACAACCCCTTGTCCTCTGTCCTATAGGTCTTTTCATTCTTAGCTTTTTGCAGTATGTTGATTTTCCTTCCACCTCCCAACCACTCCTAGCTCCTCTTTCTTTTGCACCGTCCAGATGTCAGAAATCCCTCAGAATCCCATCTTCGGTCCTCTTTGCCTCCTTATTCTCCACTTGGCAAGTGCAGCCACTATTTCAGTGGCCCTGTTACCGCTGTCTGGATCATTTCATGATTGCTATTTGTAGCCCTGCTCTCTCCCAGGAGCACAAATCTGCAAGCCAAACTGCTGGACGCAGTCCCCTCAAAAAAACTTATTAAAAACCAACTCGTGGTGACCCCCTCCAGTCCCCAACCCAGCTCTGCCTCTTTCCTGTTGTCTCTTTTTTTTGTTCACAGCCCTAACATCCAGACTAAAATTCCAAAAAGCATTTTTGATCACTTTCCTAATCTCCCACGTCTAAACTGTCAGCAAGTCTTGTGGAATCTGTGGCTTTCCTCAAATGTAACCCCCCTTTCCAGTTTTTCATTTCTTTCCGTTATCTTTCATCTCTTCCATCAGTGATTTTGTCAAGGTAGCTGATATTTACATAGGCTTGATATTTAGAGTTGTGCTAAAAATATAAACCCAATATTACTCTTGAATTCTGCCATAATCTTAGGAGGTAGACATTGCAGTCATCTCAGTTTTATAGATGAGAAAGTAAGGTATCCTGAGTGTGAGGTCATCTTGAGTCGGGGAGCAGGTTTTGGGTCACAGGTGTCTGGCTTCAAAGCTGGGATGGAGCTACATGGCTCACTCAAGAGCCATCTGGGACCTGGGAAGCTATCCCAGATCACAAGAGACCCTAAGCCCAATTCTGTCTTCTGGCTTCCCTGGGGACAAAGCATCAAAAGATCCGAAGATCTGAAAAAGCCTGAAATGGGGAAGTTGGTACAGCTGACCAAAGAGTGAAGAGAAAAAAAGACCATCAGTTTTCTTGAAGGCTGGAGCCCATTTCAAAATTACCACCTTATCTGGATCCTCCACCCTTTTACTCAGCTGGAGCCAACCTCGGCCACTGAGTCACACTTGCCAGTCCCAAA